>NW_027479092.1:0-230587 GCF_051014685.1 Ptiloglossa arizonensis
CTTAACCAGAATGGCCTAGGGAAAAAATACACATACCGTTGTAATCGGGCGAATTTCTACTTTCAGATGCAATAGGAATTTTTGGGTTAGGTCAATCCGTTCGCGAGATATGGGTCTTTGAAGCCAAGAAATGGTTGAGAAGGCAAAAAATTTTTCGCAATTCTGCTGCTCCGAACGCTTAACCAGAATGGCCTAGGGAAAAAATATACATACCGTTGTAATTGGGCGAGTTTCTACTTTCAGATGCAATAGGAATTTTTGGGTTACGTCAATCCGTTCGCGAGATATGGGAGTTTGAAACTAAGAAATGGTTGAGAAGGCAAAAAATTTTTCGCAATTCTGCTGCTCCGAACGCTTAACCAGAATGGGCAAGGGAAAAAATACACATACCGTTGTAATCGGGCGAGTTTCTACTTTCAGATGCAATAGGAATTTTTGGGTTAGGTCAATCCGTTCGCGAGATATGGGAGTTTGAAGCCAAGAAATGGTTGAGAAGGCATACAATTTTTCGCAATTCTGCTGATCCAAACGCTTAACCAGAATGGCCTAGGGAAAAATACACATACCGCTGTAATCGGGCGAGTTTCTACTTTCAGATGCAATAGGAATTTTTGGGTTAGGTCAATCCGTTCGGGAGATATGGCAGTTTGAAGCCAAGAAATGGTTGAGAAGGCAAAAAATTTTTCGCAATTCTGCTGCTCCAAACGCTTAACCAGAACGGCCTAGGGAAAAAATACACGTACCGTTGTAATCGGGCGAGTTTCTACTTTCAGATGCAATAGGAATTTTTGGGTTAGGTCAATCCGTTCGCGAGATATCGGAGTTTAAAACAAGAAATGGTTGAGAAGGCAAAAAATTTTTCGCAGTTCTGCTGCTACAAACGCTTAACCAGAATGGCCTAGGGGAAAAATACACATACCGTTTTAATCGGGCGAGATTCTACTTTCAGATGCAATAGGAATTTTTGGGTTAGGTCAATCCGTTCGCGAGATATGGGAGTTTGAAGCCAGGAAATGGTAGAGAAGGCAAAAAATTTTCACAATTCTGCTGCTCCAAACGCTTAACCAGAATGGCCTAGGGAAAAATACACATACCGTTGTAATCGGGCGAGTTTCTACTTTCAGATGCAATAGGAATTTTTGGGTTATGTCAATCCGTTCGCGAGATATGGGAGTTTGAAGACAAGAAATGGTTGAGAAGGCAAAAAATTGTTCGCAATTCTGCTGCTCCGAACGCTTAACCAGAATGGCCTAGGGACAAAATACACATATCGTTGTAATCGGGCGAGTTTCTACTTTCAGATGCAACAGGAATTTTTGGTTTAGGTCAATCCGTTCGCGAGATATGGGAGTTTTAAGCTAAGAAATGGTTGAGAAGACAACAAATTTTTCGCAGTTCTGCTGCTCCAAACGCTTAACCAGAATGGCCTAGGGAAAAAATACACATACCGTTGTAATCGGGCGAGTTTCTACTTTCAGATGCAATAGGAATTTTGGGTTAGGTCAATCCGTTCGCGAGATATGGGACTTTGAAGCCAAGAAATGGTTGAGAAGGCAAAAAATTTTTCGCAATTCTGCTGCTCCAAACGCTTAACCAGAATGGCCTAGGGAAAAAATACCCATACCGTTGTAAGCGGGCGAGTTTCTACTTTCAGATGCAATAGGAATTTTTGGGTTATGTCAATCCGTTCGCGAGATATGGGAGTTTGAAGACAAGAAATGTTGAGAAGGCAAAAAATTTTTCGCAATTCTGCTGCTCCGAACGCTTAACCAGAATGGCCTAGGGACAAAATACACATATCGTTGTAATCGGGCGAGTTTCTACTTTCAGATGCAACAGGAATTTTTGGTTTACGTCAATCCGTTCGCGAGATATGGGAGTTTTAAGCCAAGAAATGGTTGAGAAGGCAAAAAATTTTTCGCAATTCTGCTGCTCCAAACGCTTAACCAGAATGGCCTAGGGAAAAAATACACATACCGTTGTAATCGGGCGAGTTTCTACTTTCAGATGCAATAGGAATTTTTGGGTTATGTCAATCCGTTCGCGAGATATGGGAGTTTGAAGACAAGAAATGGTTGAGAAGGCAAAAAATTTTTCGCAATTCTGCTGCTCCGAACGCTTAACCAGAATGGCCTAGGGAAAAAATACACATACCGTTGTAATCGGGCGAGTTTCTACTTTCAGATGCAATAGGAATTTTTGGGTTAGGTCAATCCGTTCGCGAGATATGGGAGTTTGAAGCCAAGAAATGGTTGAGAAGGCAAAAAATTTTTCGCAATTCTGCTGCTCCAAACGCTTAACCAGAATGGCCTAGGGAAAAAATACACATACCGTTGTAATCGGGCGAGTTTCTACTTTCAGATGCAATAGGAATTTTTGGGTTACATCAATCCGTTCGCGAGATATGGGAGTTTGAAGCTAAGAAATGGTTGAGAAGACAACAAATTTTTCGCACTTCTGCTGCTCCAAACGCTTAACCAGAATGGCCTAGGGAAAAAATACACATACCGTTGTAATCGGGCGAGTTTCTACTTTCATATGCAATAGGAATTTTTGGGTTAGGTCAATCCGTTCGCGAGATATGGGAGTTTGAAGCCAAGAAATGGTTGAGAAGGCATACAATTTTTCGCAATTCTGCTGATCCAAACGCTTAACCGGAATGGCCTAGGGAAAAATACACATACCGCTGTAGTCGCGCGAGTTTCTACTTTCAGATGCAATAGGAATTTTTGGGTTAGGTCAATCCGTTCGGGAGATATGGCAGTTTGAAGCCAAGAAATGGTTGAGAAGGCAAAAAACTTTTCGCAATTCTGCTGCTCCAAACGCTTAACCAGAACGGCCTAGGGAAAAAATACACATACCGTTGTAATCGGGCGAGTTTCTACTTTCATATGCAATAGGAATTTTTGGGTTAGGTCAATCCGTTCGCGAGATATCGGAGTTTGAAGACAAGAAATGGTTGAGAAGGCAAAAAATTTTTCGCAGTTCTGCTGCTACAAAGCTTAACCAGAATGGCCTAGGGGAAAAATACACATACCGTTGTAATCGGGCGAGTTTTTACTTTCAGATGCAATAGGAATTTTTGGGTCAGGTCAATCCGTTCGCGAGATATGGGAGTTTGAAGCCAAGACATGGTAGAGAAGGCAAAAAATTTTGCACAATTCTGCTTCTCCAAACGCTTAACCAAAATGGCCAAGGGAAAAAATACACATACCGCTGTAATCGGGCGAGTTTCTACTTTCAGATGCAATAGGAATTTTTGGGTTAGGTCAATCCGTTCGCGAGATATGGGAGTTTGAAGACAAGAAATGGTTGTGAAGGCAAAAAATTTTTCGCAATTCTGCTGCTCCGAACGCTTAACCAGAATGGCCTAGGGAAAAAATACACATACCGTTGTAATCGGGAGAGTTTCTACTTTCAGATGCAACAGGAATTTTTGGTTTAAGTCAATCCGTTCGCGAGATATGGGAGTTTGAAGCTAAGAAATGGTTGAGAAGACAACAAATTTTTCGCACGTCTGCTGCTCCAAACGCTTAACCAGAATGGCCTAGGGAAAAAATACACATACCGTTGTAATCGGGCGAGTTTCTACTTTCAGATGCAATAGGAATTTTTGGGTTAGGTCAATCCGTTCGCGAGATATGGGAGTTTGAAGCCAAGAAATGGTAGAGAAGGCAAAAAATTTTTCACAATTCTGCTGCTCCAAACGCTTAACCAGAATGGCCAAGGGAAAAAACGCACATACCGTTGTAATCGGGCGAGTTTCTATTTTCAGATGCAATAGGAATTTTTGGGTTAGGTCAATCCGTTCGCGAGATATGGGAGTTTGAAACCAAGAAATGGTTGAGAAGGCAAAAAATTTTTCGCAATTCTGCTGCTCCAAACGCTTAACCAGAATGGCCAAGGGAAAAAACGCACATACCGTTGTAATCGGGCGAGTTTCTACTTTCAGATGCAATAGGAATTTTTGGGTTAGGTCAATCCGTTCGCGAGATGTGGGAGTTTGAAGCTAAGAAATGGTTGAGAAGACAACAAATTTTTCGCACTTCTGCTGCTCCAAACGCTTAACCAGAATGGCCTAGGGAAAAAATACACATACCGTTGTAATCGGGCGAGATTCTACTTTCAGATGCAATAGGAATTTTTGGGTTAGGTCAATCCGTTCGCGAGATATGGGAGTTTGAAGCCAGGAAATGGTAGAGAAGGCAAAAAATTTTTCACAATTCTGCTGCTCCAAACGCTTAACCAGAATGGCCTAGGGAAAAAATACACATACCGTTGTAATCGGGCGAGTTTCTACTTTCAGATGCAATAGGAATTTTTGGGTTATGTCAATCCGTTCGCGAGATATGGGAGTTTGAAGACAAGAAATGGTTGAGAAGGCAAAAAATTTTTCGCAATTCTGCTGCTCCGAACGCTTAACCAGAATGGCCTAGGGACAAAATACACATATCGTTGTAATCGGGCGAGTTTCTACTTTCAGATGCAACAGGAATTTTTGGTTTACGTCAATCCGTTCGCGAGATATGGGAGTTTTAAGCCAAGAAATGGTTGAGAAGGCAAAAAATTTTTCGCAATTCTGCTGCTCCAAACGCTTAACCAGAATGGCCTAGGGAAAAAATACACACACCGTTGTAATCGGGCGAGTTTCTACTTTCAGATGCAATAGGAATTTTTGGGTTACATCAATCCGTTCGCGAGATATGGGAGTTTGAAGCTAAGAAATGGTTGAGAAGACAACAAATTTTTCGCACTTCTGCTGCTCCAAACGCTTAACCAGAATGGCCTAGGGAAAAAATACACATACCGTTGTAATCGGGCGAGTTTCTACTTTCATATGCAATAGGAATTTTTGGTTTAGGTCAATCCGTTCGCGAGATATGGGAGTTTGAAGCCAAGAAATGGTTGAGAAGGCATACAATTTTTCGCAATTCTGCTGATCCAAACGCTTAACCGGAATGGCCTAGGGAAAAATACACATACCGCTGTAGTCGCGCGAGTTTCTACTTTCAGATGCAATAGGAATTTTTGGGTTAGGTCAATCCGTTCGGGAGATATGGCAGTTTGAAGCCAAGAAATGGTTGAGAAGGCAAAAAACTTTTCGCAATTCTGCTGCTCCAAACGCTTAACCAGAACGGCCTAGGGAAAAAATACACATACCGTTGTAATCGGGCGAGTTTCTACTTTCAGATGCAATAGGAATTTTTGGGTTAGGTCAATCCGTTCGCGAGATATCGGAGTTTGAAGACAAGAAATGGTTGAGAAGGCAAAAAATTTTTCGCAGTTCTGCTGCTACAAAGCTTAACCAGAATGGCCTAGGGGAAAAATACACATACCGTTGTAATCGGGCGAGTTTTTACTTTCAGATGCAATAGGAATTTTTGGGTCAGGTCAATCCGTTCGCGAGATATGGGAGTTTGAAGCCAAGACATGGTAGAGAAGGCAAAAAATTTTGCACAATTCTGCTTCTCCAAACGCTTAACCAAAATGGCCAAGGGAAAAAATACACATACCGCTGTAATCGGGCGAGTTTCTACTTTCAGATGCAATAGGAATTTTTGGGTTAGGTCAATCCGTTCGCGAGATATGGGAGTTTGAAGACAAGAAATGGTTGTGAAGGCAAAAAATTTTTCGCAATTCTGCTGCTCCGAACGCTTAACCAGAATGGCCTAGGGAAAAAATACACATACCGTTGTAATCGGGAGAGTTTCTACTTTCAGATGCAACAGGAATTTTTGGTTTAGGTCAATCCGTTCGCGAGATATGGGAGTTTGAAGCTAAGAAATGGTTGAGAAGACAACAAATTTTTCGCACGTCTGCTGCTCCAAACGCTTAACCAGAATGGCCTAGGGAAAAAATACACATACCGTTGTAATCGGGCGAGTTTCTACTTTCAGATGCAATAGGAATTTTTGGGTTAGGTCAATCCGTTCGCGAGATATGGGAGTTTGAAGCCAAGAAATGGTAGAGAAGGCAAAAAATTTTTCACAATTCTGCTGCTCCAAACGCTTAACCAGAATGGCCAAGGGAAAAAACGCACATACCGTTGTAATCGGGCGAGTTTCTATTTTCAGATGCAATAGGAATTTTTGGGTTAGGTCAATCCGTTCGCGAGATATGGGAGTTTGAAACCAAGAAATGGTTGAGAAGGCAAAAAATTTTTCGCAATTCTGCTGCTCCAAACGCTTAACCAGAATGGCCAAGGGAAAAAACGCACATACCGTTGTAATCGGGCGAGTTTCTACTTTCAGATGCAATAGGAATTTTTGGGTTAGGTCAATCCGTTCGCGAGATATGGGAGTTTGAAGCTAAGAAATGGTTGAGAAGACAACAAATTTTTCGCACTTCTGCTGCTCCAAACGCTTAACCAGAATGGCCTAGGGAAAAAATACACATACCGTTTTAATCGGGCGAGATTCTACTTTCAGATGCAATAGGAATTTTTGGGTTAGGTCAATCCGTTCGCGAGATATGGGAGTTTGAAGCCAGGAAATGGTAGAGAAGGCAAAAAATTTTTCACAATTCTGCTGCTCCAAACGCTTAACCAGAATGGCCTAGGGAAAAAATACACATACCGTTGTAATCGGGCGAGTTTCTACTTTCAGATGCAATAGGAATTTTTGGGTTATGTCAATCCGTTCGCGAGATATGGGAGTTTGAAGACAAGAAATGGTTGAGAAGGCAAAAAATTTTTCGCAATTCTGCTGCTCCGAACGCTTAACCAGAATGGCCTAGGGACAAAATACACATATCGTTGTAATCGGGCGAGTTTCTACTTTCAGATGCAACAGGAATTTTTGGTTTACGTCAATCCGTTCGCGAGATATGGGAGTTTTAAGCCAAGAAATGGTTGAGAAGGCAAAAAATTTTTCGCAATTCTGCTGCTCCAAACGCTTAACCAGAATGGCCTAGGGAAAAAATACACATACCGTTGTAATCGGGCGAGTTTCTACTTTCAGATGCAATAGGAATTTTTGGGTTATGTCAATCCGTTCGCGAGATATGGGAGTTTGAAGACAAGAAATGGTTGAGAAGGCAAAAAATTTTTCGCAATTCTGCTGCTCCGAACGCTTAACCAGAATGGCCTAGGGAAAAAATACACATACTGTTGTAATCGGGCGAGTTTCTACTTTCAGATGCAACAGGAATTTTTGGGTTAGGTCAATCCGTTCGCGAGATATGGGAGTTTGAAGCCAAGAAATGGTAGAGAAGGCAAAAAATTTTTCACAATTCTGCTGCTCCAAACACTTAACCAGAATGGCCTAGGGAAAAAATACACATACCGTTGTAATCGGGCGAGTTTCTACTTTCAGATGCAATAGGAATTTTTGGGTTAGGTCAATCCGTTCGCGAGATATGGGAGTTTGAAGCCAAGAAATGGTTGAGAAGGCAAAAAATTTTTCGCAATTTTGCTGCTCCAAACGCTTAACCAGAATGGCCTAGGGAAAAAATACACATACCGTTGTAATCGGGCGAGTTTCTACTTTCAGATGCAATAGGAATTTTTGGGTTACATCAATCCGTTCGCGAGATATGGGAGTTTGAAGCTAAGAAATGGTTGAGAAGACATCAAATTTTTCGCACTTCTGCTGCTCCAAACGCTTAACCAGAATGGCCTAGGGAAAAAATACACATACCGTTGTAATCGGGCGAGTTTCTACTTTCATATGCAATAGGAATTTTTGGGTTAGGTCAATCCGTTCGCGAGATATGGGAGTTTGAAGCCAAGAAATGGTTGAGAAGGCATACAATTTTTCGCAATTCTGCTGATCCAAACGCTTAACCGGAATGGCCTAGGGAAAAATACACATACCGCTGTAGTCGCGCGAGTTTCTACTTTCAGATGCAATAGGAATTTTTGGGTTAGGTCAATCCGTTCGCGAGATATGGGAGTTTGAAGACAAGAAATGGTTGTGAAGGCAAAAAATTTTTCGCAATTCTGCTGCTCCGAACGCTTAACCAGAATGGCCTAGGGAAAAAATACACATACCGTTGTAATCGGGCGAGTTTCTACTTTCAGATGCAACAGGAATTTTTGGTTTAGGTCAATCCGTTCGCGAGATATGGGAGTTTGAAGCTAAGAAATGGTTGAGAAGACAACAAATTTTTCGCACGTCTGCTGCTCCAAACGCTTAACCAGAATGGCCTAGGGAAAAAATACACATACCGTTGTAATCGGGCGAGTTTCTACTTTCAGATGCAATAGGAATTTTTGGGTTAGGTCAATCCGTTCGCGAGATATGGGAGTTTGAAGCCAAGACATGGTAGAGAAGGCAAAAAATTTTTCACAATTCTGCTGCTCCAAACGCTTAACCAGAATGGCCAAGGGAAAAAACGCACATACCGTTGTAATCGGGCGAGTTTCTATTTTCAGATGCAATAGGAATTTTTGGGTTAGGTCAATCCGTTCGCGAGATATGGGAGTTTGAAACCAAGAAATGGTTGAGAAGGCAAAAAATTTTTCGCAATTCTGCTGCTCCAAACGCTTAACCAAAATGGCCAAGGGAAAAAATACACATACCGCTGTAATCGGGCGAGTTTCTATTTTCAGATGCAATAGGAATTTTCGGGTTAGGTCAATCCGTTCGCGAGATATGGGAGTTTGAAGACAAGAATTGGTTGTGAAGGCAAAAAATTTTTCGCAATTCTGCTGCTCCGAACGCTTAACCAGAATGGCCTAGGGAAAAAATACACATACCGTTTTAATCGGGCGAGTTTCTACTTCCAGATGCAACAGGAATTTTTGGTTTAGTTCAATCCGTTCGCGAGATATGGGAGTTTGAAGCTAAGAAATGGTTGAGAAGACAACAAATTTTTCGCACTTCTGCTGCTCCAAACGCTTAACCAGAATGGCCTAGGGAAAAAATACACATACCGTTGTAATCGGGCGAGATTCTACTTTCAGATGCAATAGGAATTTTTGGGTTAGGTCAATCCGTTCGCGAGATATGGGAGTTTGAAGCCAGGAAATGGTAGAGAAGGCAAAAAATTTTTCACAATTCTGCTGCTCCAAACGCTTAACCAGAATGGCCTAGGGAAAAAATACACATACCGTTGTAATCGGGCGAGTTTCTACTTTCAGATGCAATAGGAATTTTTGGGTTATGTCAATCCGTTCGCGAGATATGGGAGTTTGAAGACAAGAAATGGTTGAGAAGGCAAAAAATTTTTCGCAATTCTGCTGCTCCGAACGCTTAACCAGAATGGCCTAGGGACAAAATACACATATCGTTGTAATCGGGCGAGTTTCTACTTTCAGATGCAACAGGAATTTTTGGTTTAGGTCAATCCGTTCGCGAGATATGGGAGTTTTAAGCTAAGAAATGGTTGAGAAGACAACAAATTTTTCGCAGTTCTGCTGCTCCAAACGCTTAACCAGAATGGCCTAGGGAAAAAATACACATACCGTTGTAATCGGGCGAGTTTCTACTTTCAGATGCAATAGGAATTTTTGGGTTAGGTCAATCCGTTCGCGAGATATGGGACTTTGAAGCCAAGAAATGGTTGAGAAGGCAAAAAATTTTTCGCAATTCTGCTGCTCCAAACGCTTAACCAGAATTGCCTAGGGAAAAAATACCCATACCGTTGTAAGCGGGCGAGTTTCTACTTTCAGATGCAATAGGAATTTTTGGGTTAGGCCAATTCGTTCGCGAGATATGGGAGTTTGAAGCCAAGAAATGGTTGAGAAGGCAAAAAATTTTTCGCAATTCTGCTGCTCCAAACGCTTAACCAGAATGGCCTAGGGAAAAAATACACATACCGTTGTAATCGGGCGAATTTCTACTTTCAGATGCAATAGGAATTTTTGGGTTAGGTCAATCCGTTCGCGAGATATGGGTCTTTGAAGCCAAGAAATGGTTGAGAAGGCAAAAAATTTTTCGCAATTCTGCTGCTCCGAACGCTTAACTAGAATGGCCTAGGGAAAAAATACACATACCGTTGTAATCGGGCGAATTTCTACTTTCAGATGCAATAGGAATTTTTGGGTTAGGTCAATCCGTTCGCGAGATATGGGTCTTTGAAGCCAAGAAATGGTTGAGAAGGCAAAAAATTTTTCGCAATTCTGCTGCTCCGAACGCTTAACCAGAATGGCCTAGGGAAAAAATACACATACCGTTGTAATCGGGCGAATTTCTACTTTCAGATGCAATAGGAATTTTTGGGTTAGGTCAATCCGTTCGCGAGATATGGGTCTTTGAAGCCAAGAAATGGTTGAGAAGGCAAAAAATTTTTCGCAATTCTGCTGCTCCGAACGCTTAACTAGAATGGGCAAGGGAAAAAATACACATACCGTTGTAATCGGGCGAGTTTCTACTTTCAGATGCAATAGGAATTTTTGGGTTAGGTCAATCCGTTCGCGAGATATGGGAGTTTGAAGCCAGGAAATGGTAGAGAAGGCAAAAAATTTTTCACAATTCTGCTGCTCCAAACGCTTAACCAGAATGGCCTAGGGAAAAAATACACATACCGTTGTAATCGGGCGAGTTTCTACTTTCAGATGCAATAGGAATTTTTGGGTTATGTCAATCCGTTCGCGAGATATGGGAGTTTGAAGACAAGAAATGGTTGAGAAGGCAAAAAATTTTTCGCAATTCTGCTGCTCCGAACGCTTAACCAGAATGGCCTAGGGACAAAATACACATATCGTTGTAATCGGGCGAGTTTCTACTTTCAGATGCAACAGGAATTTTTGGTTTACGTCAATCCGTTCGCGAGATATGGGAGTTTTAAGCCAAGAAATGGTTGAGAAGGCAAAAAATTTTTCGCAATTCTGCTGCTCCAAACGCTTAACCAGAATGGCCTAGGGAAAAAATACACATACCGTTGTAATCGGGCGAGTTTCTACTTTCAGATGCAATAGGAATTTTTGGGTTATGTCAATCCGTTCGCGAGATATGGGAGTTTGAAGACAAGAAATGGTTGAGAAGGCAAAAAATTTTTCGCAATTCTGCTGCTCCGAACGCTTAACCAGAATGGCCTAGGGAAAAAATACACATACTGTTGTAATCGGGCGAGTTTCTACTTTCAGATGCAACAGGAATTTTTGGGTTAGGTCAATCCGTTCGCGAGATATGGGAGTTTGAAGCCAAGAAATGGTAGAGAAGGCAAAAAATTTTTCACAATTCTGCTGCTCCAAACACTTAACCAGAATGGCCTAGGGAAAAAATACACATACCGTTGTAATCGGGCGAGTTTCTACTTTCAGATGCAATAGGAATTTTTGGGTTAGGTCAATCCGTTCGCGAGATATGGGAGTTTGAAGCCAAGAAATGGTTGAGAAGGCAAAAAATTTTTCGCAATTCTGCTGCTCCAAACGCTTAACCAGAATGGCCTAGGGAAAAAATACACATACCGTTGTAATCGGGCGAGTTTCTACTTTCATATGCAATAGGAATTTTTGGGTTAGGTCAATCCGTTCGCGAGATAAGGGAGTTTGAAGCCAAGAAATGGTTGAGAAGGCATACAATTTTTCGCAATTCTGCTGATCCAAACGCTTAACCGGAATGGCCTAGGGAAAAATACACATACCGCTGTAGTCGCGCGAGTTTCTACTTTCAGATGCAATAGGAATTTTTGGGTTAGGTCAATCCGTTTGGGAGATATGGCAGTTTGAAGCCAAGAAATGGTTGAGAAGGCAAAAAATTTTTCGCAATTCTGCTGCTCCAAACGCTTAACCAGAACGGCCTAGGGAAAAAATACACATACCGTTGTAATCGGGCGAGGTTCTACTTTCAGATGCAATAGGAATTTTTGGATTAGGTCAATCCGTTCGCGAGATATCGGAGTTTGAAGACAAGAAATGGTTGAGAAGGCAAAAAATTTTTCGCAGTTCTGCTGCTACAAACGCTTAACCAGAATGGCCTAGGGGAAAAATACACATACCGTTGTAATCGGGCGAGTTTTTACTTTCAGATGCAATAGGAATTTTTGGGTCAGGTCAATCCGTTCGCGAGATATGGGAGTTTGAAGCCAAGACATGGTAGAGAAGGCAAAAAATTTTGCACAATTCTGCTTCTCCAAACGCTTAACCAAAATGGCCAAGGGAAAAAATACACAAACCGCTGTAATCGGGCGAGTTTCTACTTTCAGATGCAATAGGAATTTTTGGGTTAGGTCAATCCGTTCGCGAGATATGGGAGTTTGAAGACAAGAAATGGTTGTGAAGGCAAAAAATTTTTCGCAATTCTGCTGCTCCGAACGCTTAACCAGAATGGCCTAGGGAAAAAATACACATACCGTTTTAATCGGGCGAGTTTCTACTTCCAGATGCAACAGGAATTTTTGGTTTAGTTCAATCCGTTCGCGAGATATGGGAGTTTGAAGCTAAGAAATGGTTGAGAAGACAACAAATTTTTCGCACTTCTGCTGCTCCAAACGCTTAACCAGAATGGCCTAGGGAAAAAATACACATACCGTTGTAATCGGGCGAGATTCTACTTTCAGATGCAATAGGAATTTTTGGGTTAGGTCAATCCGTTCGCGAGATATGGGAGTTTGAAGCCAGGAAATGGTAGAGAAGGCAAAAAATTTTTCACAATTCTGCTGCTCCAAACGCTTAACCAGAATGGCCTAGGGAAAAAATACACATACCGTTGTAATCGGGCGAGTTTCTACTTTCAGATGCAATAGGAATTTTTGGGTTAGGTCAATCCGTTCGCGAGATATGGGAGTTTGAAGCTAAGAAATGGTTGAGAAGACAACAAATTTTTCGCACTTCTGCTGCTCCAAACGCTTAACCAGAATGGCCTAGGGAAAAAATACACATACCGTTGTAATCGGGCGAGATTCTACTTTCAGATGCAATAGGAATTTTTGGGTTAGGTCAATCCGTTCGCGAGATATGGGAGTTTGAAGCCAGGAAATGGTAGAGAAGGCAAAAAATTTTTCACAATTCTGCTGCTCCAAACGCTTAACCAGAATGGCCTAGGGAAAAAATACACATACCGTTGTAATCGGGCGAGTTTCTACTTTCAGATGCAATAGGAATTTTTGGGTTATGTCAATCCGTTCGCGAGATATGGGAGTTTGAAGACAAGAAATGGTTGAGAAGGCAAAAAATTTTTCGCAATTCTGCTGCTCCGAACGCTTAACCAGAATGGCCTAGGGACAAAATACACATATCGTTGTAATCGGGCGAGTTTCTACTTTCAGATGCAACAGGAATTTTTGGTTTACGTCAATCCGTTCGCGAGATATGGGAGTTTTAAGCCAAGAAATGGTTGAGAAGGCAAAAAATTTTTCGCAATTCTGCTGCTCCAAACGCTTAACCAGAATGGCCTAGGGAAAAAATACACATACCGTTGTAATCGGGCGAGTTTCTACTTTCAGACGCAATAGGAATTTTTGGGTTATGTCAATCCGTTCGCGAGATATGGGAGTTTGAAGACAAGAAATGGTTGAGAAGGCAAAAAATTTTTCGCAATTCTGCTGCTCCGAACGCTTAACCAGAATGGCCTAGGGAAAAAATACACATATCGTTGTAATCGGGCGAGTTTCTACTTTCAGATGCAACAGGAATTTTTGGTTTACGTCAATCCGTTCGCGAGATATGGGAGTTTTAAGCCAAGAAATGGTTGAGAAGGCAAAAAATTTTTCGCAATTCTGCTGCTCCAAACGCTTAACCAGAATGGCCTAGGGAAAAAATACACATACCGTTGTAATCGGGCGAGTTTCTACTTTCAGACGCAATAGGAATTTTTGGGTTATGTCAATCCGTTCGCGAGATATGGGAGTTTGAAGACAAGAAATGGTTGAGAAGGCAAAAATTTTTTCGCAATTCTGCTGCTCCGAACGCTTAACCAGAATGGCCTAGGGAAAAAATACACATACTGTTGTAATCGGGCGAGTTTCTACTTTCAGATGCAACAGGAATTTTTGGGTTAGGTCAATCCGTTCGCGAGATATGGGAGTTTGAAGCCAAGAAATGGTAGAGAAGGCAAAAAATTTTTCACAATTCTGCTGCTCCAAACACTTAACCAGAATGGCCTAGGGAAAAAATACACATACCGTTGTAATCGGGCGAGTTTCTACTTTCAGATGCAATAGGAATTTTTGGGTTAGGTCAATCCGTTCGCGAGATATGGGTCTTTGAAGCCAAGAAATGGTTGAGAAGGCAAAAAATTTTTCGCAATTCTGCTGCTCCGAACGCTTAACCAGAATGGCCTAGGGAAAAAATACACATACCGTTGTAATCGGGCGAATTTCTACTTTCAGATGCAATAGGAATTTTTGGGTTAGGTCAATCCGTTCGCGAGATATGGGTCTTTGAAGCCAAGAAATGGTTGAGAAGGCAAAAAATTTTTCGCAATTCTGCTGCTCCGAACGCTTAACCAGAATGGCCTAGGGAAAAAATACACATACCGTTGTAATTGGGCGAGTTTCTACTTTCAGATGCAATAGGAATTTTTGGGTTACGTCAATCCGTTCGCGAGATATGGGAGTTTGAAACTAAGAAATGGTTGAGAAGGCAAAAAATTTTTCGCAATTCTGCTGCTCCGAACGCTTAACCAGAATGGGCAAGGGAAAAAATACACATACCGTTGTAATCGGGCGAGTTTCTACTTTCAGATGCAATAGGAATTTTTGGGTTAGGTCAATCCGTTCGCGAGATATGGGAGTTTGAAGCTAAGAAATGGTTGAGAAGACAACAAATTTTTCGCACTTCTGCTGCTCCAAACGCTTAACCAGAATGGCCTAGGGAAAAAATACACATACCGTTGTAATCGGGCGAGATTCTACTTTCAGATGCAATAGGAATTTTTGGGTTAGGTCAATCCGTTCGCGAGATATGGGAGTTTGAAGCCAGGAAATGGTAGAGAAGGCAAAAAATTTTTCACAATTCTGCTGCTCCAAACGCTTAACCAGAATGGCCTAGGGAAAAAATACACATACCGTTGTAATCGGGCGAGTTTCTACTTTCAGATGCAATAGGAATTTTTGGGTTATGTCAATCCGTTCGCGAGATATGGGAGTTTGAAGACAAGAAATGGTTGAGAAGGCAAAAAATTTTTCGCAATTCTGCTGCTCCGAACGCTTAACCAGAATGGCCTAGGGACAAAATACACATATCGTTGTAATCGGGCGAGTTTCTACTTTCAGATGCAACAGGAATTTTTGGTTTACGTCAATCCGTTCGCGAGATATGGGAGTTTTAAGCCAAGAAATGGTTGAGAAGGCAAAAAATTTTTCGCAATTCTGCTGCTCCAAACGCTTAACCAGAATGGCCTAGGGAAAAAATACACATACCGTTGTAATCGGGCGAGTTTCTACTTTCAGACGCAATAGGAATTTTTGGGTTATGTCAATCCGTTCGCGAGATATGGGAGTTTGAAGACAAGAAATGGTTGAGAAGGCAAAAAATTTTTCGCAATTCTGCTGCTCCGAACGCTTAACCAGAATGGCCTAGGGAAAAAATACACATATCGTTGTAATCGGGCGAGTTTCTACTTTCAGATGCAACAGGAATTTTTGGTTTACGTCAATCCGTTCGCGAGATATGGGAGTTTTAAGCCAAGAAATGGTTGAGAAGGCAAAAAATTTTTCGCAATTCTGCTGCTCCAAACGCTTAACCAGAATGGCCTAGGGAAAAAATACACATACCGTTGTAATCGGGCGAGTTTCTACTTTCAGACGCAATAGGAATTTTTGGGTTATGTCAATCCGTTCGCGAGATATGGGAGTTTGAAGACAAGAAATGGTTGAGAAGGCAAAAAATTTTTCGCAATTCTGCTGCTCCGAACGCTTAACCAGAATGGCCTAGGGAAAAAATACACATACTGTTGTAATCGGGCGAGTTTCTACTTTCAGATGCAACAGGAATTTTTGGGTTAGGTCAATCCGTTCGCGAGATATGGGAGTTTGAAGCCAAGAAATGGTAGAGAAGGCAAAAAATTTTTCACAATTCTGCTGCTCCAAACACTTAACCAGAATGGCCTAGGGAAAAAATACACATACCGTTGTAATCGGGCGAGTTTCTACTTTCAGATGCAATAGGAATTTTTGGGTTAGGTCAATCCGTTCGGGAGATATGGCAGTTTGAAGCCAAGAAATGGTTGAGAAGGCAAAAAATTTTTCGCAATTCTGCTGCTCCAAACGCTTAACCAGAACGGCCTAGGGAAAAAATACACGTACCGTTGTAATTGGGCGAGTTTCTACTTTCAGATGCAGTAGGAATTTTTGGGTTAGGTCAATCCGTTCGCGAGATATGGGAGTTCGAAGACAAGAAATGGTTGAGAAGGCAAAAAATTTTTCGCAATTCTGCTGCTCCGAACGCTTAACCAGAATGGCCTAGGGACAAAATACACATATCGTTGTAATCGGGCGAGTTTCTACTTTCAGATGCAACAGGAATTTTTGGTTTAGGTCAATCCGTTCGCGAGATATGGGAGTTTTAAGCTAAGAAATGGTTGAGAAGACAACAAATTTTTCGCAGTTCTGCTGCTCCGAACGCTTAACCAGAATGGCCTAGGGAAAAAATACACATACCGTTGTAATCGGGCGAGTTTCTACTTTCAGATGCAATAGGAATTTTTGGGTTAGGTCAATCCGTTCGCGAGATATGGGACTTTGAAGCCAAGAAATGGTTGAGAAGGCAAAAAATTTTTCGCAATTCTGCTGCTCCAAACGCTTAACCAGAATGGCCTAGGGAAAAAATACCCATACCGTTGTAAGCGGGCGAGTTTCTACTTTCAGATGCAATAGGAATTTTTGGGTTAAGTCAATTCGTTCGCGAGATATGGGAGTTTGAAGCCAAGAAATGGTTGAGAAGGCAAAAAATTTTTCGCAATTCTGCTGCTCCAAACGCTTAACCAGAATGGCCTAGGGAAAAAATACACATACCGTTGTAATCGGGCGAATTTCTACTTTCAGATGCAATAGGAATTTTTGGGTTAGGTCAATCCGTTCGCGAGATATGGGTCTTTGAAGCCAAGAAATGGTTGAGAAGGCAAAAAATTTTTCGCAATTCTGCTGCTCCGAACGCTTAACCAGAATGGCCTAGGGAAAAAATACACATACCGTTGTAATCGGGCGAATTTCTACTTTCAGATGCAATAGGAATTTTTGGGTTAGGTCAATCCGTTCGCGAGATATGGGTCTTTGAAGCCAAGAAATGGTTGAGAAGGCAAAAAATTTTTCGCAATTCTGCTGCTCCGAACGCTTAACCAGAATGGCCTAGGGAAAAAATACACATACCGTTGTAATTGGGCGAGTTTCTACTTTCAGATGCAATAGGAATTTTTGGGTTACGTCAATCCGTTCGCGAGATATGGGAGTTTGAAACTAAGAAATGGTTGAGAAGGCAAAAAATTTTTCGCAATTCTGCTGCTCCGAACGCTTAACCAGAATGGGCAAGGGAAAAAATACACATACCGTTGTAATCGGGCGAGTTTCTACTTTCAGATGCAATAGGAATTTTTGGGTTAGGTCAATCCGTTCGCGAGATATGGGAGTTTGAAGCTAAGAAATGGTTGAGAAGACAACAAATTTTTCGCACTTCTGCTGCTCCAAACGCTTAACCAGAATGGCCTAGGGAAAAAATACACATACCGTTGTAATCGGGCGAGATTCTACTTTCAGATGCAATAGGAATTTTTGGGTTAGGTCAATCCGTTCGCGAGATATGGGAGTTTGAAGCCAGGAAATGGTAGAGAAGGCAAAAAATTTTTCACAATTCTGCTGCTCCAAACGCTTAACCAGAATGGCCTAGGGAAAAAATACACATACCGTTGTAATCGGGCGAGTTTCTACTTTCAGATGCAATAGGAATTTTTGGGTTATGTCAATCCGTTCGCGAGATATGGGAGTTTGAAGACAAGAAATGGTTGAGAAGGCAAAAAATTTTTCGCAATTCTGCTGCTCCGAACGCTTAACCAGAATGGCCTAGGGACAAAATACACATATCGTTGTAAACGGGCGAGTTTCTACTTTCAGATGCAACAGGAATTTTTGGTTTACGTCAATCCGTTCGCGAGATATGGGAGTTTTAAGCCAAGAAATGGTTGAGAAGGCAAAAAATTTTTCGCAATTCTGCTGCTCCAAACGCTTAACCAGAATGGCCTAGGGAAAAAATACACATACCGTTGTAATCGGGCGAGTTTCTACTTTCAGATGCAATAGGAATTTTTGGGTTATGTCAATCCGTTCGCGAGATATGGGAGTTTGAAGACAAGAAATGGTTGAGAAGGCAAAAAATTTTTCGCAATTCTGCTGCTCCGAACGCTTAACCAGAATGGCCTAGGGAAAAAATACACATACTGTTGTAATCGGGCGAGTTTCTACTTTCAGATGCAACAGGAATTTTTGGGTTAGGTCAATCCGTTCGCGAGATATGGGAGTTTGAAGCCAAGAAATGGTAGAGAAGGCAAAAAATTTTTCACAATTCTGCTGCTCCAAACACTTAACCAGAATGGCCTAGGGAAAAAATACACATACCGTTGTAATGGGGCGAGTTTCTACTTTCAGATGCAATAGGAATTTTTGGGTTAGGTCAATCCGTTCCGGAGATATGGCAGTTTGAAGCCAAGAAATGGTTGAGAAGGCAAAAAATTTTTCGCAATTCTGCTGCTCCAAACGCTTAACCAGAACGGCCTAGGGAAAAAATACACGTACCGTTGTAATCGGGCGAGTTTCTACTTTCAGATGCAATAGGAATTTTTGGGTTAGGTCAATCCGTTCGCGAGATATCGGAGTTTAAAACAAGAAATGGTTGAGAAGGCAAAAAATTTTTCGCAGTTCTGCTGCTACAAACGCTTAACCAGAATGGCCTAGGGGAAAAATACACATACCGTTGTAATCGGGCGAGTTTTTACTTTCAGATGCAATAGGAATTTTTGGGATAGGTCAATCCGTTCGCGAGATATGGGAGTTTGAAGCCAAGAAATGGTAGAGAAGGCAAAAAATTTTTCACAATTCTGCTGCTCCAAACGCTTAACCAGAATGGCCAAGGGAAAAAACGCACATACCGTTGTAATCGGGCGAGTTTCTATTTTCAGATGCAATAGGAATTTTTGGGTTAGGTCAATCCGTTCGCGAGATATGGGAGTTTGAAACCAAGAAATGGTTGAGAAGGCAAAAAATTTTTCGCAATTCTGCTGCTCCAAACGCTTAACCAAAATGGCCAAGGGAAAAAATACACATACCGCTGTAATCGGGCGAGTTTCTATTTTCAGATGCAATAGGAATTTTTGGGTTAGGTCAATCCGTTCGCGAGATATGGGAGTTTGAAGACAAGAAATGGTTGAGAAGGCAAAAAATTTTTCGCAATTCTGCTGCTCCGAACGCTTAACCAGAATGGCCTAGGGACAAAATACACATATCGTTGTAAACGGGCGAGTTTCTACTTTCAGATGCAACAGGAATTTTTGGTTTACGTCAATCCGTTCGCGAGATATGGGAGTTTTAAGCCAAGAAATGGTTGAGAAGGCAAAAAATTTTTCGCAATTCTGCTGCTCCAAACGCTTAACCAGAATGGCCTAGGGAAAAAATACACATACCGTTGTAATCGGGCGAGTTTCTACTTTCAGATGCAATAGGAATTTTTGGGTTATGTCAATCCGTTCGCGAGATATGGGAGTTTGAAGACAAGAAATGGTTGAGAAGGCAAAAAATTTTTCGCAATTCTGCTGCTCCGAACGCTTAACCAGAATGGCCTAGGGAAAAAATACACATACTGTTGTAATCGGGCGAGTTTCTACTTTCAGATGCAACAGGAATTTTTGGGTTAGGTCAATCCGTTCGCGAGATATGGGAGTTTGAAGCCAAGAAATGGTAGAGAAGGCAAAAAATTTTTCACAATTCTGCTGCTCCAAACACTTAACCAGAATGGCCTAGGGAAAAAATACACATACCGTTGTAATGGGGCGAGTTTCTACTTTCAGATGCAATAGGAATTTTTGGGTTAGGTCAATCCGTTCCGGAGATATGGCAGTTTGAAGCCAAGAAATGGTTGAGAAGGCAAAAAATTTTTCGCAATTCTGCTGCTCCAAACGCTTAACCAGAACGGCCTAGGGAAAAAATACACGTACCGTTGTAATCGGGCGAGTTTCTACTTTCAGATGCAATAGGAATTTTTGGGTTAGGTCAATCCGTTCGCGAGATATCGGAGTTTAAAACAAGAAATGGTTGAGAGGGCAAAAAATTTTTCGCAGTTCTGCTGCTACAAACGCTTAACCAGAATGGCCTAGGGGAAAAATACACATACCGTTGTAATCGGGCGAGTTTTTACTTTCAGATGCAATAGGAATTTTTGGGATAGGTCAATCCGTTCGCGAGATATGGGAGTTTGAAGCCAAGAAATGGTAGAGAAGGCAAAAAATTTTTCACAATTCTGCTGCTCCAAACGCTTAACCAGAATGGCCAAGGGAAAAAACGCACATACCGTTGTAATCGGGCGAGTTTCTATTTTCAGATGCAATAGGAATTTTTGGGTTAGGTCAATCCGTTCGCGAGATATGGGAGTTTGAAACCAAGAAATGGTTGAGAAGGCAAAAAATTTTTCGCAATTCTGCTGCTCCAAACGCTTAACCAAAATGGCCAAGGGAAAAAATACACATACCGCTGTAATCGGGCGAGTTTCTATTTTCAGATGCAATAGGAATTTTTGGGTTAGGTCAATCCGTTCGGGAGATATGGCAGTTTGAAGCCAAGAAATGGTTGAGAAGGCAAAAAATTTTTCGCAATTCTGCTGCTCCAAACGCTTAACCAGAACGGCCTAGGGAAAAAATACACGTACCGTTGTAATCGGGCGAGTTTCTACTTTCAGATGCAATAGGAATTTTTGGGTTAGGTCAATCCGTTCGCGAGATATCGGAGTTTAAAACAAGAAATGGTTGAGAAGGCAAAAAATTTTTTCGCAGTTCTGCTGCTACAAACGCTTAACCAGAATGGCCTAGGGGAAAAATACACATACCGTTGTAATCGGGCGAGTTTTTACTTTCAGATGCAATAGGAATTTTTGGGATAGGTCAATCCGTTCGCGAGATATGGGAGTTTGAAGCCAAGAAATGGTAGAGAAGGCAAAAAATTTTTCACAATTCTGCTGCTCCAAACGCTTAACCAGAATGGCCAAGGGAAAAAACGCACATACCGTTGTAATCGGGCGAGTTTCTATTTTCAGATGCAATAGGAATTTTCGGGTTAGGTCAATCCGTTCGCGAGATATGGGAGTTTGAAGACAAGAATGGTTGTGAAGGCAAAAAATTTTTCGCATTCTGCTGCTCGAACGCTTAACCAGAATGGCCTAGGGAAAAAATACACATACCGTTTTAATCGGGCGAGTTTCTACTTCCAGATGCAACAGAATTTTTGGTTTAGTTCAATCCGTTCGCGAGATATGGAGTTTGAAGCTAAGAAATGGTTGAGAGACAACAAATTTTCGCACCTTCTGCTGCTCCAAACGCTTAACCAGAATGGCCTAGGGAAAAAATACACATACCGTTGTAATCGGGCGAGATTGCTACTTTCAGATGCAATAGGAATTTTTGGGTTAGGTCAATCCGTTCGCGAGATATGGGAGTTTGAAGCCAGGAAATGGTTGAGAAGGCAAAAAAATTTTTCGCAATTCTGCTGCTCCGAACGCTTAACCAGAATGGCCTAGGGACAAAATACGCATATCGTTGTAATCGGGCGAGTTTCTACTTTCAGATGCAACAGGAATTTTTGGTTTAGGTCAATCCGTTCGCGAGATATGGGAGTTTTAAGCTAAGAAATGGTTGAGAAGACAACAAATTTTTCGCAGTTCTGCTGCTCCAAACGCTTAACCAGAATGGCCTAGGGAAAAAATACACATACCGTTGTAATCGGGCGAGTTTCTATTTTCAGATGCAATAGGAATTTTCGGGTTAGGTCAATCCGTTCGCGAGATATGGAGTTTGAAGACAAGAAATGGTTGTGAAGGCAAAAAATTTTTCGCAATTCTGCTGCTCCGAACGCTTAACCAGAATGGCCTAGGGAAAAAATACACATACCGTTTTAATCGGGCGAGTTTCTAC
Source organism: Ptiloglossa arizonensis (assembly GCF_051014685.1). Classification (NCBI taxonomy): domain Eukaryota; kingdom Metazoa; phylum Arthropoda; class Insecta; order Hymenoptera; family Colletidae; genus Ptiloglossa; species Ptiloglossa arizonensis. The sequence goes on from NW_027479092.1 coordinate 21,990, forward strand.
TTCCAGATGCAACAGGAATTTTTGGTTTAGTTCAATCCGTTCGCGAGATATGGGAGTTTGAAGCTAAGAAATGGTTGAGAAGACAACAAATTTTTCGCACTTCTGCTGCTCCAAACGCTTAACCAGAATGGCCTAGGGAAAAAATACACATACCGTTGTAATCGGGCGAGATTCTACTTTCAGATGCAATAGGAATTTTTGGGTTAGGTCAATCCGTTCGCGAGATATGGGAGTTTGAAGCCAGGAAATGGTAGAGAAGGCAAAAAATTTTTCACAATTCTGCTGCTCCAAACGCTTAACCAGAATGGCCTAGGGAAAAAATACACATATCGTTGTAATGGGGCGAGATTCTACTTTCAGATGCAATAGGAATTTTTGGGTTATGTCAATCCGTTCGCGAGATATGGGAGTTTGAAGACAAGAAATGGTTGAGAAGGCAAAAAATTTTTCGCAATTCTGCTGCTCCGAACGCTTAACCAGAATGGCCTAGGGACAAAATACACATATCGTTGTAATCGGGCGAGTTTCTATTTTCAGATGCAATAGGAATTTTTGGGTTAGGTCAATCCGTTCGCGAGATATGGGAGTTTGAAACCAAGAAATGGTTGAGAAGGCAAAAAATTTTTCGCAATTCTGCTGCTCCAAACGCTTAACCAAAATGGCCAAGGGAAAAAATACACATACCGCTGTAATCGGGCGAGTTTCTATTTTCAGATGCAATAGGAATTTTCGGGTTAGGTCAATCCGTTCGCGAGATATGGGAGTTTGAAGACAAGAAATGGTTGTGAAGGCAAAAAATTTTTCGCAATTCTGCTGCTCCAAACGCTTAACCAGAATGGCCTAGGGAAAAAATACCCATACCGTTGTAAGCGGGCGAGTTTCTACTTTCAGATGCAATAGGAATTTTTGGGTTAAGTCAATTCGTTCGCGAGATATGGGAGTTTGAAGCCAAGAAATGGTTGAGAAGGCAAAAAATTTTTCGCAATTCTGCTGCTCCAAACGCTTAACCAGAATGGCCTAGGGAAAAAATACACATACCGTTGTAATCGGGCGAATTTCTACTTTCAGATGCAATAGGAATTTTTGGGTTAGGTCAATCCGTTCGCGAGATATGGGTCTTTGAAGCCAAGAAATGGTTGAGAAGGCAAAAAATTTTTCGCAATTCTGCTGCTCCGAACGCTTAACCAGAATGGCCTAGGGAAAAAATACACATACCGTTGTAATCGGGCGAATTTCTACTTTCAGATGCAATAGGAATTTTTGGGTTAGGTCAATCCGTTCGCGAGATATGGGTCTTTGAAGCCAAGAAATGGTTGAGAAGGCAAAAAATTTTTCGCAATTCTGCTGCTCCGAACGCTTAACCAGAATGGCCTAGGGAAAAAATACACATACCGTTGTAATTGGGCGAGTTTCTACTTTCAGATGCAATAGGAATTTTTGGGTTACGTCAATCCGTTCGCGAGATATGGGAGTTTGAAACTAAGAAATGGTTGAGAAGGCAAAAAATTTTTCGCAATTCTGCTGCTCCGAACGCTTAACCAGAATGGGCAAGGGAAAAAATACACATACCGTTGTAATCGGGCGAGTTTCTACTTTCAGATGCAATAGGAATTTTTGGGTTAGGTCAATCCGTTCGCGAGATATGGGAGTTTGAAGCTAAGAAATGGTTGAGAAGACAACAAATTTTTCGCACTTCTGCTGCTCCAAACGCTTAACCAGAATGGCCTAGGGAAAAAATACACATACCGTTGTAATCGGGCGAGATTCTACTTTCAGATGCAATAGGAATTTTTGGGTTAGGTCAATCCGTTCGCGAGATATGGGAGTTTGAAGCCAGGAAATGGTAGAGAAGGCAAAAAATTTTTCACAATTCTGCTGCTCCAAACGCTTAACCAGAAAGGCCTAGGGAAAAAATACACATACCGTTGTAATCGGGCGAGTTTCTACTTTCAGATGCAATAGGAATTTTTGGGTTATGTCAATCCGTTCGCGAGATATGGGAGTTTGAAGACAAGAAATGGTTGAGAAGGCAAAAAATTTTTCGCAATTCTGCTGCTCCGAACGCTTAACCAGAATGGCCTAGGGACAAAATACACATATCGTTGTAAACGGGCGAGTTTCTACTTTCAGATGCAACAGGAATTTTTGGTTTACGTCAATCCGTTCGCGAGATATGGGAGTTTTAAGCCAAGAAATGGTTGAGAAGGCAAAAAATTTTTCGCAATTCTGCTGCTCCAAACGCTTAACCAGAATGGCCTAGGGAAAAAATACACATACCGTTGTAATCGGGCGAGTTTCTACTTTCAGATGCAATAGGAATTTTTGGGTTATGTCAATCCGTTCGCGAGATATGGGAGTTTGAAGACAAGAAATGGTTGAGAAGGCAAAAAATTTTTCGCAATTCTGCTGCTCCGAACGCTTAACCAGAATGGCCTAGGGAAAAAATACACATACTGTTGTAATCGGGCGAGTTTCTACTTTCAGATGCAACAGGAATTTTTGGGTTAGGTCAATCCGTTCGCGAGATATGGGAGTTTGAAGCCAAGAAATGGTAGAGAAGGCAAAAAATTTTTCACAATTCTGCTGCTCCAAACACTTAACCAGAATGGCCTAGGGAAAAAATACACATACCGTTGTAATGGGGCGAGTTTCTACTTTCAGATGCAATAGGAATTTTTGGGTTAGGTCAATCCGTTCCGGAGATATGGCAGTTTGAAGCCAAGAAATGGTTGAGAAGGCAAAAAATTTTTCGCAATTCTGCTGCTCCAAACGCTTAACCAGAACGGCCTAGGGAAAAAATACACGTACCGTTGTAATCGGGCGAGTTTCTACTTTCAGATGCAATAGGAATTTTTGGGTTAGGTCAATCCGTTCGCGAGATATCGGAGTTTAAAACAAGAAATGGTTGAGAAGGCAAAAAATTTTTCGCAGTTCTGCTGCTACAAACGCTTAACCAGAATGGCCTAGGGGAAAAATACACATACCGTTGTAATCGGGCGAGTTTTTACTTTCAGATGCAATAGGAATTTTTGGGATAGGTCAATCCGTTCGCGAGATATGGGAGTTTGAAGCCAAGAAATGGTAGAGAAGGCAAAAAATTTTTCACAATTCTGCTGCTCCAAACGCTTAACCAGAATGGCCAAGGGAAAAAACGCACATACCGTTGTAATCGGGCGAGTTTCTATTTTCAGATGCAATAGGAATTTTTGGGTTAGGTCAATCCGTTCGCGAGATATGGGAGTTTGAAACCAAGAAATGGTTGAGAAGGCAAAAAATTTTTCGCAATTCTGCTGCTCCAAACGCTTAACCAAAATGGCCAAGGGAAAAAATACACATACCGCTGTAATCGGGCGAGTTTCTATTTTCAGATGCAATAGGAATTTTTGGGTTAGGTCAATCCGTTCGGGAGATATGGCAGTTTGAAGCCAAGAAATGGTTGAGAAGGCAAAAAATTTTTCGCAATTCTGCTGCTCCAAACGCTTAACCAGAACGGCCTAGGGAAAAAAATACACGTACCGTTGTAATCGGGCGAGTTTCTACTTTCAGATGCAATAGGAATTTTTGGGTTAGGTCAATCCGTTCGCGAGATATCGGAGTTTAAAACAAGAAATGGTTGAGAAGGCAAAAAATTTTTCGCAGTTCTGCTGCTACAAACGCTTAACCAGAATGGCCTAGGGGAAAAATACACATACCGTTGTAATCGGGCGAGTTTTTACTTTCAGATGCAATAGGAATTTTTGGGATAGGTCAATCCGTTCGCGAGATATGGGAGTTTGAAGCCAAGAAATGGTAGAGAAGGCAAAAAATTTTTCACAATTCTGCTGCTCCAAACGCTTAACCAGAATGGCCAAGGGAAAAAACGCACATACCGTTGTAATCGGGCGAGTTTCTATTTTCAGATGCAATAGGAATTTTCGGGTTAGGTCAATCCGTTCGCGAGATATGGGAGTTTGAAGACAAGAAATGGTTGTGAAGGCAAAAAATTTTTCGCAATTCTGCTGCTCCGAACGCTTAACCAGAATGGCCTAGGGAAAAAATACACATACCGTTTTAATCGGGCGAGTTTCTACTTCCAGATGCAACAGGAATTTTTGGTTTAGTTCAATCCGTTCGCGAGATATGGGAGTTTGAAGCTAAGAAATGGTTGAGAAGACAACAAATTTTTCGCACTTCTGCTGCTCCAAACGCTTAACCAGAATGGCCTAGGGAAAAAATACACATACCGTTGTAATCGGGCGAGATTCTACTTTCAGATGCAATAGGAATTTTTGGGTTAGGTCAATCCGTTCGCGAGATATGGGAGTTTGAAGCCAGGAAATGGTTGAGAAGGCAAAAAATTTTTCGCAATTCTGCTGCTCCGAACGCTTAACCAGAATGGCCTAGGGACAAAATACGCATATCGTTGTAATCGGGCGAGTTTCTACTTTCAGATGCAACAGGAATTTTTGGTTTAGGTCAATCCGTTCGCGAGATATGGGAGTTTTAAGCTAAGAAATGGTTGAGAAGACAACAAATTTTTCGCAGTTCTGCTGCTCCAAACGCTTAACCAGAATGGCCTAGGGAAAAAATACACATACCGTTGTAATCGGGCGAGTTTCTATTTTCAGATGCAATAGGAATTTTCGGGTTAGGTCAATCCGTTCGCGAGATATGGGAGTTTGAAGACAAGAAATGGTTGTGAAGGCAAAAAATTTTTCGCAATTCTGCTGCTCCGAACGCTTAACCAGAATGGCCTAGGGAAAAAATACACATACCGTTTTAATCGGGCGAGTTTCTACTTCCAGATGCAACAGGAATTTTTGGTTTAGTTCAATCCGTTCGCGAGATATGGGAGTTTGAAGCTAAGAAATGGTTGAGAAGACAACAAATTTTTCGCACTTCTGCTGCTCCAAACGCTTAACCAGAATGGCCTAGGGAAAAAATACACATATCGTTGTAATGGGGCGAGTTTCTACTTTCAGATGCAATAGGAATTTTTGGGTTATGTCAATCCGTTCGCGAGATATGGGAGTTTGAAGACAAGAAATGGTTGAGAAGGCAAAAAATTTTTCGCAATTCTGCTGCTCCGAACGCTTAACCAGAATGGCCTAGGGACAAAATACACATATCGTTGTAATCGGGCGAGTTTCTATTTTCAGATGCAATAGGAATTTTTGGGTTAGGTCAATCCGTTCGCGAGATATGGGAGTTTGAAACCAAGAAATGGTTGAGAAGGCAAAAAATTTTTCGCAATTCTGCTGCTCCAAACGCTTAACCAAAATGGCCAAGGGAAAAAATACACATACCGCTGTAATCGGGCGAGTTTCTATTTTCAGATGCAATAGGAATTTTCGGGTTAGGTCAATCCGTTCGCGAGATATGGGAGTTTGAAGACAAGAAATGGTTGTGAAGGCAAAAAATTTTTCGCAATTCTGCTGCTCCGAACGCTTAACCAGAATGGCCTAGGGAAAAAATACACATACCGTTTTAATCGGGCGAGTTTCTACTTCCAGATGCAACAGGAATTTTTGGTTTAGTTCAATCAGTTCGCGAGATATGGGAGTTTGAAGCTAAGAAATGGTTGAGAAGACAACAAATTTTTCGCACTTCTGCTGCTCCAAACGCTTAACCAGAATGGCCTAGGGAAAAAATACACATACCGTTGTAATCGGGCGAGATTCTACTTTCAGATGCAATAGGAATTTTTGGGTTAGGTCAATCCGTTCGCGAGATATGGGAGTTTGAAGCCAGGAAATGGTTGAGAAGGCAAAAAATTTTTCGCAATTCTGCTGCTCCGAACGCTTAACCAGAATGGCCTAGGGACAAAATACGCATATCGTTGTAATCGGGCGAGTTTCTACTTTCAGATGCAACAGGAATTTTTGGTTTAGGTCAATCCGTTCGCGAGATATGGGAGTTTTAAGCTAAGAAATGGTTGAGAAGACAACAAATTTTTCGCAGTTCTGCTGCTCCAAACGCTTAACCAGAATGGCCTAGGGAAAAAATACACATACCGTTGTAATCGGGCGAGTTTCTATTTTCAGATGCAATAGGAATTTTCGGGTTAGATCAATCCGTTCGCGAGATATGTGAGTTTGAAGACAAGAAATGGTTGTGAAGGCAAAAAATTTTTCGCAATTCTGCTGCTCCGAACGCTTAACCAGAATGGCCTAGGGAAAAAATACACATACCGTTTTAATCGGGCGAGTTTCTACTTCCAGATGCAACAGGAATTTTTGGTTTAGTTCAATCCGTTCGCGAGATATGGGAGTTTGAAGCTAAGAAATGGTTGAGAAGACAACAAATTTTTCGCACTTCTGCTGCTCCAAACGCTTAACCAGAATGGCCTAGGGAAAAAATACACATACCGTTGTAATCGGGCGAGATTCTACTTTCAGATGCAATAGGAATTTTTGGGTTAGGTCAATCCGTTCGCGAGATATGGGAGTTTGAAGCCAGGAAATGGTAGAGAAGGCAAAAAATTTTTCACAATTCTGCTGCTCCAAACGCTTAACCAGAATGGCCTAGGGAAAAAATACACATACCGTTGTAATGGGGCGAGTTTCTACTTTCAGATGCAATAGGAATTTTTGGGTTATGTCAATCCGTTCGCGAGATATGGGAGTTTGAAGACAAGAAATGGTTGAGAAGGCAAAAAATTTTTCGCAATTCTGCTGCTCCGAACGCTTAACCAGAATGGCCTAGGGACAAAATACACATATCGTTGTAATCGGGCGAGTTTCTACTTTCAGATGCAACAGGAATTTTTGGTTTAGGTCAATCCGTTCGCGAGATATGGGAGTTTTAAGCTAAGAAATGGTTGAGAAGACAACAAATTTTTCGCAGTTCTGCTGCTCCAAACGCTTAACCAGAATGGCCTAGGGAAAAAATACACATACCGTTGTAATCGGGCGAGTTTCTACTTTCAGATGCAATAGGAATTTTTGGGTTAGGTCAATCCGTTCGCGAGATATGGGACTTTGAAGCCAAGAAATGGTTGAGAAGGCAAAAAATTTTTCGCAATTCTGCTGCTCCAAACGCTTAACCAGAATGGCCTAGGGAAAAAATACCCATACCGTTGTAAGCGGGCGAGTTTCTACTTTCAGATGCAATAGGAATTTTTGGGTTAGGCCAATTCGTTCGCGAGATATGGGAGTTTGAAGCCAAGAAATGGTTGAGAAGGCAAAAAATTTTTCGCAATTCTGCTGCTCCAAACGCTTAACCAGAATGGCCTAGGGAAAAAATACACATACCGTTGTAATCGGGCGAATTTCTACTTTCAGATGCAATAGGAATTTTTGGGTTAGGTCAATCCGTTCGCGAGATATGGGTCTTTGAAGCCAAGAAATGGTTGAGAAGGCAAAAAATTTTTCGCAATTCTGCTGCTCCGAACGCTTAACCAGAATGGCCTAGGGAAAAAATACACATACCGTTGTAATTGGGCGAGTTTCTACTTTCAGATGCAATAGGAATTTTTGGGTTACGTCAATCCGTTCGCGAGATATGGGAGTTTGAAACTAAGAAATGGTTGAGAAGGCAAAAAATTTTTCGCAATTCTGCTGCTCCGAACGCTTAACCAGAATGGGCAAGGGAAAAAATACACATACCGTTGTAATCGGGCGAGTTTCTACTTTCAGATGCAATAGGAATTTTTGGGTTAGGTCAATCCGTTCGCGAGATATGGGAGTTTGAAGCCAAGAAATGGTTGAGAAGGCAAAAAATTTTTCGCAATTCTGTTGCTCCAAACGCTTAACCAAAATGGCCAAGGGAAAACATACACATACCGCTGTAATCGGGCGAGTTTCTACTTTCAGATGCAATAGGAATTTTTGGGATAGGTCAATCTGTTCGCGAGATATGGCAGTTTGAAGCCAAGAAATGGTTGAGAAGGCAAAAAATTTTTCACAATTCTGCTGCTCCAAACGCTTAACCAGAATGGCCTAGGGAAAAAATACACATACCGTTGTAATCGGGCGAGTTTCTACTTTCAGATGCAATAGGAATTTTTGGGTTACATCAATCCGTTCGCGAGATATGGGAGTTTGAAGCTAAGAAATGGTTGAGAAGACAACAAATTTTTCGCACTTCTGCTGCTCCAAACGCTTAACCAGAATGGCCTAGGGAAAAAATACACATACCGTTGTAATCGGGCGAGTTTCTACTTTCAGATGCAATAGGAATTTTTGGGTTAGGTCAATCCGTTCGCGAGATATGGGAGTTTGAAGCCAAGAAATGGTTGAGAAGGCATACAATTTTTCGCAATTCTGCTGCTCCAAACGCTTAACCAGAATGGCCTAGGGAAAAAATACCCATACCGTTGTAAGCGGGCGAGTTTCTACTTTCAGATGCAATAGGAATTTTTGGGTTAGGCCAATTCGTTCGCGAGATATGGGAGTTTGAAGCCAAGAAATGGTTGAGAAGGCAAAAAATTTTTCGCAATTCTGCTGCTCCAAACGCTTAACCAGAATGGCCTAGGGAAAAAATACACATACCGTTGTAATCGGGCGAATTTCTACTTTCAGATGCAATAGGAATTTTTGGGTTAGGTCAATCCGTTCGCGAGATATGGGTCTTTGAAGCCAAGAAATGGTTGAGAAGGCAAAAAATTTTTCGCAATTCTGCTGCTCCGAACGCTTAACCAGAATGGCCTAGGGAAAAAATACACATACCGTTGTAATTGGGCGAGTTTCTACTTTCAGATGCAATAGGAATTTTTGGGTTACGTCAATCCGTTCGCGAGATATGGGAGTTTGAAACTAAGAAATGGTTGAGAAGGCAAAAAATTTTTCGCAATTCTGCTGCTCCGAACGCTTAACCAGAATGGGCAAGGGAAAAAATACACATACCGTTGTAATCGGGCGAGTTTCTACTTTCAGATGCAATAGGAATTTTTGGGTTAGGTCAATCCGTTCGCGAGATATGGGAGTTTGAAGCCAAGAAATGGTTGAGAAGGCAAAAAATTTTTCGCAATTCTGTTGCTCCAAACGCTTAACCAAAATGGCCAAGGGAAAACATACACATACCGCTGTAATCGGGCGAGTTTCTACTTTCAGATGCAATAGGAATTTTTGGGATAGGTCAATCTGTTCGCGAGATATGGCAGTTTGAAGCCAAGAAATGGTTGAGAAGGCAAAAAATTTTTCACAATTCTGCTGCTCCAAACGCTTAACCAGAATGGCCTAGGGAAAAAATACACATACCGTTGTAATCGGGCGAGTTTCTACTTTCAGATGCAATAGGAATTTTTGGGTTACATCAATCCGTTCGCGAGATATGGGAGTTTGAAGCTAAGAAATGGTTGAGAAGACAACAAATTTTTCGCACTTCTGCTGCTCCAAACGCTTAACCAGAATGGCCTAGGGAAAAAATACACATACCGTTGTAATCGGGCGAGTTTCTACTTTCAGATGCAATAGGAATTTTTGGGTTAGGTCAATCCGTTCGCGAGATATGGGAGTTTGAAGCCAAGAAATGGTTGAGAAGGCATACAATTTTTCGCAATTCTGCTGATCCAAACGCTTAACCAGAATGGCCTAGGGAAAAATACACATACCGCTGTAGTCGGGCGAGTTTCTACTTTCAGATGCAATAGGAATTTTTGGGTTAGGTCAATCCGTTCGGGAGATATGGCAGTTTGAAGCCAAGAAATGGTTGAGAAGGCAAAAAATTTTTCGCAATTCTGCTGCTCCAAACGCTTAACCCGAACGGCCTAGGGAAAAAATACACGTACCGTTGTAATCGGGCGAGTTTCTACTTTCAGATGCAATAGGAATTTTTGGGTTAGGTCAATCCGTTCGCGAGATATCGGAGTTTAAAACAAGAAATGGTTGAGAAGGCAAAAAATTTTTCGCAGTTCTGCTGCTACAAACGCTTAACCAGAATGGCCTAGGGGAAAAATACACATACCGTTGTAATCGGGCGAGTTTTTACTTTCAGATGCAATTGGAATTTTTGGGATAGGTCAATCCGTTCGCGAGATATGGGAGTTTGAAGCCAAGACATGGTAGAGAAGGCAAAAAATTTTACACAATTCTGCTGCTCCAAACGCTTAACCAAAATGGCCAAGGGAAAAAATACACATACCGTTGTAATCGGGCGAGTTTCTACTTTCAGATGCAATAGGAATTTTTGGGTTAGGTCAATCCGTTCGCGAGATATGGGAGTTTGAAACCAAGAAATGGTTGAGAAGGCAAAAAATTTTTCGCAATTCTGCTGCTCCGAACGCTTAACCAGAATGGCCTAGGGAAAAAATACACATACCGTTGTAATTGGGCGAGTTTCTACTTTCAGATGCAATAGGAATTTTTGGGTTACGTCAATCCGTTCGCGAGATATGGGAGTTTGAAACTAAGAAATGGTTGAGAAGGCAAAAAATTTTTCGCAATTCTGCTGCTCCGAACGCTTAACCAGAATGGGCAAGGGAAAAAATACACATACCGTTGTAATCGGGCGAGTTTCTACTTTCAGATGCAATAGGAATTTTTGGGTTAGGTCAATCCGTTCGCGAGATATGGGAGTTTGAAGCCAAGAAATGGTTGAGAAGGCAAAAAATTTTTCGCAATTCTGTTGCTCCAAACGCTTAACCAAAATGGCCAAGGGAAAACATACACATACCGCTGTAATCGGGCGAGTTTCTACTTTCAGATGCAATAGGAATTTTTGGGATAGGTCAATCTGTTCGCGAGATATGGCAGTTTGAAGCCAAGAAATGGTTGAGAAGGCAAAAAATTTTTCACAATTCTGCTGCTCCAAACGCTTAACCAGAATGGCCTAGGGAAAAAATACACATACCGTTGTAATCGGGCGAGTTTCTACTTTCAGATGCAATAGGAATTTTTGGGTTACATCAATCCGTTCGCGAGATATGGGAGTTTGAAGCTAAGAAATGGTTGAGAAGACAACAAATTTTTCGCACTTCTGCTGCTCCAAACGCTTAACCAGAATGGCCTAGGGAAAAAATACACATACCGTTTTAATCGGGCGAGTTTCTACTTTCAGATGCAATAGGAATTTTTGGGTTAGGTCAATCCGTTCGCGAGATATGGGAGTTTGAAGCCAAGAAATGGTTGAGAAGGCATACAATTTTTCGCAATTCTGCTGCTCCAAACGCTTAACCAGAATGGCCTAGGGAAAAAATACCCATACCGTTGTAAGCGGGCGAGTTTCTACTTTCAGATGCAATAGGAATTTTTGGGTTAGGCCAATTCGTTCGCGAGATATGGGAGTTTGAAGCCAAGAAATGGTTGAGAAGGCAAAAAATTTTTCGCAATTCTGCTGCTCCAAACGCTTAACCAGAATGGCCTAGGGAAAAAATACACATACCGTTGTAATCGGGCGAATTTCTACTTTCAGATGCAATAGGAATTTTTGGGTTAGGTCAATCCGTTCGCGAGATATGGGTCTTTGAAGCCAAGAAATGGTTGAGAAGGCAAAAAATTTTTCGCAATTCTGCTGCTCCGAACGCTTAACCAGAATGGCCTAGGGAAAAAATACACATACCGTTGTAATTGGGCGAGTTTCTACTTTCAGATGCAATAGGAATTTTTGGGTTACGTCAATCCGTTCGCGAGATATGGGAGTTTGAAACTAAGAAATGGTTGAGAAGGCAAAAAATTTTTCGCAATTCTGCTGCTCCGAACGCTTAACCAGAATGGGCAAGGGAAAAAATACACATACCGTTGTAATCGGGCGAGCTTCTACTTTCAGATGCAATAGGAATTTTTGGGTTAGGTCAATCCGTTCGCGAGATATGGGAGTTTGAAGCCAAGAAATGGTTGAGAAGGCAAAAAATTTTTCGCAATTCTGTTGCTCCAAACGCTTAACCAAAATGGCCAAGGGAAAACATACACATACCGCTGTAATCGGGCGAGTTTCTACTTTCAGATGCAATAGGAATTTTTGGGATAGGTCAATCTGTTCGCGAGATATGGCAGTTTGAAGCCAAGAAATGGTTGAGAAGGCAAAAAATTTTTCACAATTCTGCTGCTCCAAACGCTTAACCAGAATGGCCTAGGGAAAAAATACACATACCGTTGTAATCGGGCGAGTTTCTACTTTCAGATGCAATAGGAATTTTTGGGTTACATCAATCCGTTCGCGAGATATGGGAGTTTGAAGCTAAGAAATGGTTGAGAAGACAACAAATTTTTCGCACTTCTGCTGCTCCAAACGCTTAACCAGAATGGCCTAGGGAAAAAATACACATACCGTTGTAATCGGGCGAGTTTCTACTTTCAGATGCAATAGGAATTTTTGGGTTAGGTCAATCCGTTCGCGAGATATGGGAGTTTGAAGCCAAGAAATGGTTGAGAAGGCATACAATTTTTCGCAATTCTGCTGATCCAAACGCTTAACCAGAATGGCCTAGGGAAAAATACACATACCGCTGTAGTCGGGCGAGTTTCTACTTTCAGATGCAATAGGAATTTTTGGGTTAGGTCAATCCGTTCGGGAGATATGGCAGTTTGAAGCCAAGAAATGGTTGAGAAGGCAAAAAATTTTTCGCAATTCTGCTGCTCCAAACGCTTAACCCGAACGGCCTAGGGAAAAAATACACGTACCGTTGTAATCGGGCGAGTTTCTACTTTCAGATGCAATAGGAATTTTTGGGTTAGGTCAATCCGTTCGCGAGATATCGGAGTTTAAAACAAGAAATGGTTGAGAAGGCAAAAAATTTTTCGCAGTTCTGCTGCTACAAACGCTTAACCAGAATGGCCTAGGGGAAAAATACACATACCGTTGTAATCGGGCGAGTTTTTACTTTCAGATGCAATTGGAATTTTTGGGATAGGTCAATCCGTTCGCGAGATATGGGAGTTTGAAGCCAAGACATGGTAGAGAAGGCAAAAAATTTTGCACAATTCTGCTGCTCCAAACGCTTAACCAAAATGGCCAAGGGAAAAAATACACATACCGTTGTAATCGGGCGAGTTTCTACTTTCAGATGCAATAGGAATTTTTGGGTTAGGTCAATCCGTTCGCGAGATATGGGAGTTTGAAACCAAGAAATGGTTGAGAAGGCAAAAAATTTTTCGCAATTCTGTTGCTCCAAACGCTTAACTAGAATGGCCTAGGGAAAAATACACATACCGCTGTAGTCGGGCGAGTTTCTACTTTCAGATGCAATAGGAATTTTTGGGTTAGGTCAATCCGTTCGGGAGATATGGCAGTTTGAATCCAAGAAATGGTTGAGAAGGCAAAAAATTTTTCGCAATTCTGCTGCTCCAAACGCTTAACCAGAACGGCCTAGGGAAAAAATACACATACCGTTGTAATCGGGCGAGTTTCTACTTTCAGATGCAATAGGAATTTTTGGGTTAGGTCAATCCGTTCGCGAGATATGGGAGTTTGAAGACAAGAAATGGTTGTGAAGGCAAAAAATTTTTCGCAATTCTGTTGCTCCAAACGCTTAACCAAAATGGCCAAGGGAAAACATACACATACCGCTGTAATCGGGCGAGTTTCTACCTTCAGATGCAATAGGAATTTTTGGGATAGGTCAATCTGTTCGCGAGATATGGCAGTTTGAAGCCAAGAAATGGTTGAGAAGGCATACAATTTTTCACAATTCTGCTGCTCCAAACGCTTAACCAGAATGGCCTAGGGAAAAATACACATACCGCTGTAGTCGGGCGAGTTTCTACTTTCAGATGCAATAGGAATTTTTGGGTTAGGTCAATCCGTTCGGGAGATATGGCAGTTTGAAGCCAAGAAATGGTTGAGAAGGCAAAAAATTTTTCGCAATTCTGCTGCTCCAAACGCTTAACGCGAACGGCCTAGGGAAAAAATACACGTACCGTTGTAATCGGGCGAGTTTCTACTTTCAGATGCAATAGGAATTTTTGGGTTAGGTCAATCCGTTCGCGAGATATCGGAGTTTAAAACAAGAAATGGTTGAGAAGGCAAAAAATTTTTCGCAGTTCTGCTGCTACAAACGCTTAACCAGAATGGCCTAGGGGAAAAATACACATACCGTTGTAATCGGGCGAGTTTTTACTTTCAGATGCAATTGGAATTTTTGGGATAGGTCAATCCGTTCGCGAGATATGGGAGTTTGAAGCCAAGACATGGTAGAGAAGGCAAAAAATTTTGCACAATTCTGCTGCTCCAAACGCTTAACCAAAATGGCCAAGGGAAAAAATACACATACCGTTGTAATCGGGCGAGTTTCTACTTTCAGATGCAATAGGAATTTTTGGGTTAGGTCAATCCGTTCGCGAGATATGGGAGTTTGAAGCCAAGAAATGGTTGAGAAGGCAAAAAATTTTTCGCAATTCTGTTGCTCCAAACGCTTAACCAGAATGGCCTAGGGAAAAATACACATACCGCTGTAGTCGGGCGAGTTTCTACTTTCAGATGCAATAGGAATTTTTGGGTTAGGTCAATCCGTTCGGGAGATATGGCAGTTTGAATCCAAGAAATGGTTGAGAAGGCAAAAAATTTTTCGCAATTCTGCTGCTCCAAACGATTAACCAGAACGGCCTAGGGAAAAAATACACATACCGTTGTAATCGGGCGAGTTTCTACTTTCAGATGCAATAGGAATTTTTGGGTTAGGTCAATCCGTTCGCGAGATATCGGAGTTTGAAGACAAGAAAAGGTTGAGAAGGCAAAAAATTTTTCGCAGTTCTGCTGCTACAAACGCTTAACCAGAATGGCCTAGGGGAAAAATACACATACCGTTGTAATCGGGCGAGTTTTTACTTTCAGATGCAATAGGAATTTTTGGGTCAGGTCAATCCGTTCGCGAGATATGGGAGTTTGAAGCCAAGACATGGTAGAGAAGGCAAAAAATTTTGCACAATTCTGCTGCTCCAAACGCTTAACCAAAATGGCCAAGGGAAAAAATACACATACCGCTGTAATCGGGCGAGTTTCTACTTTCAGATGCAATAGGAATTTTTGGGTTAGGTCAATCCGTTCGCGAGATATGGGAGTTTGAAGACAAGAAATGGTTGTGAAGGCAAAAAATTTTTCGCAATTCTGTTGCTCCAAACTCTTAACCAAAATGGCCAAGGGAAAACATACACATACCGCTGTAATCGGGCGAGTTTCTACCTTCAGATGCAATAGGAATTTTTGGGATAGGTCAATCTGTTCGCGAGATATGGCAGTTTGAAGCCAAGAAATGGTTGAGAAGGCATACAATTTTTCGCAATTCTGCTGATCCAAACGCTTAACCAGAATGGCCTAGGGAAAAATACACATACCGCTGTAGTCGGGAGAGTTTCTACTTTCAGATGCAATAGGAATTTTTGGGTTAGGTCAATCCGTTCGGGAGATATGGCAGTTTGAATCCAAGAAATGGTTGAGAAGGCAAAAAATTTTTCGCAATTCTGCTGCTCCAAACGCTTAACCAGAACGGCCTAGGGAAAAAATATACATACAGTTGTAATCGGGCGAGTTTCTACTTTCAGATGCAATAGGAATTTTTGGGTTAGGTCAATCCGTTCGCGAGATATCGGAGTTTGAAGACAAGAAATGGTTGAGAAGGCAAAAAATTTTTCGCAGTTCTGCTGCTACAAACGCTTAACCAGAATGGCCTAGGGGAAAAATACACATACCGTTGTAATCGGGCGAGTTTTTACCTTCAGATGCAATAGGAATTTTTGGGTTAGGCCAATTCGTTCGCGAGATATGGGAGTTTGAAGCCAAGAAATGGTTGAGAAGGCAAAAAATTTTTCGCAATTCTGCTGCTCCAAACGCTTAACCAGAATGGCCTAGGGAAAAAATACACATACCGTTGTAATCGGGCGAATTTCTACTTTCAGATGCAATAGGAATTTTTGGGTTAGGTCAATCCGTTCGCGAGATATGGGTCTTTGAAGCCAAGAAATGGTTGAGAAGGCAAAAAATTTTTCGCAATTCTGCTGCTCCGAACGCTTAACCAGAATGGCCTAGGGAAAAAATACACATACCGTTGTAATTGGGCGAGTTTCTACTTTCAGATGCAATAGAAATTTTTGGGTTACGTCAATCCGTTCGCGAGATATGGGAGTTTGAAACTAAGAAATGGTTGAGAAGGCAAAAAATTTTTCGCAATTCTGCTGCTCCGAACGCTTAACCAGAATGGGCAAGGGAAAAAATACACATACCGTTGTAATCGGGCGAGTTTCTACTTTCAGATGCAATAGGAATTTTTGGGTTATGTCAATCCGTTCGCGAGATATGGGAGTTTGAAGCCAAGAAATGGTTGAGAAGGCAAAAAATTTTTCGCAATTCTGTTGCTCCAAACGCTTAACCAAAATGGCCAAGGGAAAACATACACATACCGCTGTAATCGGGCGAGTTTCTACTTTCAGATGCAATAGGAATTTTTGGGATAGGTCAATCTGTTCGCGAGATATGGCAGTTTGAAGCCAAGAAATGGTTGAGAAGGCAAAAAATTTTTCACAATTCTGCTGCTCCAAACGCTTAACCAGAATGGCCTAGGGAAAAAATACACATACCGTTGTAATCGGGCGAGTTTCTACTTTCAGATGCAATAGGAATTTTTGGGTTACATCAATCCGTTCGCGAGATATGGGAGTTTGAAGCTAAGAAATGGTTGAGAAGACAACAAATTTTTCGCACTTCTGCTGCTCCAAACGCTTAACCAGAATGGCCTAGGGAAAAAATACACATACCGTTGTAATCGGGCGAGTTTCTACTTTCAGATGCAATAGGAATTTTTGGGTTAGGTCAATCCGTTCGGGAGATATGGCAGTTTGAATCCAAGAAATGGTTGAGAAGGCCAAAAATTTTTCGCAATTCTGCTGCTCCAAACGCTTAACCAGAACGGCCTAGGGAAAAAATATACATACCGTTGTAATCGGGCGAGTTTTTACTTTCAGATGCAATAGGAATTTTTGGGATAGGTCAATCCGTTCGCGAGATATGGGAGTTTGAAGCCAAGAAATGGTTGAGAAGGCATACAATTTTTCGCAATTCTGCTGATCCAAACGCTTAACCAGAATGGCCTACGGAAAAATACACATACCGCTGTAGTCGGGCGAGTTTCTACTTTCAGATGCAATAGGAATTTTTGGGTTAGGTCAATCCGTTCGGGAGATATGGCAGTTTGAAGCCAAGAAATGGTTGAGAAGGCAAAAAATTTTTCGCAATTCTGCTGCTCCAAACGCTTAACCAGAACGGCCTAGGGAAAAAATACACGTACCGTTGTAATCGGGCGAGTTTCTACTTTCAGATGCAATAGGAATTTTTGGGTTAGGTCAATCCGTTCGCGAGATATCGGAGTTTAAAACAAGAAATGGTTGAGAAGGCAAAAAAATTTTCGCAGTTCTGCTGCTACAAACGCTTAACCAGAATGGCCTAGGAGAAAAATACACATACCGTTGTAATCGGGCGAGTTTTTACTTTCAGATGCAATAGGAATTTTTGGGATAGGTCAATCCGTTCGCGAGATATGGGAGTTTGAAGCCAAGACATGGTAGAGAAGGCAAAAAATTTTGCACAATTCTGCTGCTCCAAACGCTTAACCAAAATGGCCAAGGGAAAAAATACACATACCGTTGTAATCGGGCGAGTTTCTACTTTCAGATGCAATAGGAATTTTTGGGTTAGGTCAATCCGTTCGCGAGATATGGGAGTTTGAAGCCAAGAAATGGTTGAGAAGGCAAAAAATTTTTCGCAATTCTGTTGCTCCAAACGCTTAACCAGAATGGCCTAGGGAAAAATACACATACCGCTGTAGTCGGGCGAGTTTCTACTTTCAGATGCAATAGGAATTTTTGGGTTAGGTCAATCCGTTCGGGAGATATGGCAGTTTGAATCCAAGAAATGGTTGAGAAGGCAAAAAATTTTTCGCAATTCTGCTGCTCCAAACGCTTAACCAGAACGGCCTAGAGAAAAAATACACATACCGTTGTAATCGGGCGAGTTTCTACTTTCAGATGCAATAGGAATTTTTGGGTCAGGTCAATCCGTTCGCGAGATATGGGAGTTTGAAGCCAAGACATGGTAGAGAAGGCAAAAAATTTTGCACAATTCTGCTGCTCCAAACGCTTAACCAAAATGGCCAAGGGAAAAAATACACATACCGCTGTAATCGGGCGAGTTTCTACTTTCAGATGCAATAGGAATTTTTGGGTTAGGTCAATCCGTTCGCGAGATATGGGAGTTTGAAGACAAGAAATGGTTGTGAAGGCAAAAAATTTTTCGCAATTCTGTTGCTCCAAACGCTTAACCAAAATGGCCAAGGGAAAACATACACATACCGCTGTAATCGGGCGAGTTTCTACCTTCAGATGCAATAGGAATTTTTGGGATAGGTCAATCTGTTCGCGAGATATGGCAGTTTGAAGCCAAGAAATGGTTGAGAAGGCAAAAAATTTTTCACAATTCTGCTGCTCCAAACGCTTAACCAGAATGGCCTAGGGAAAAAATACACATACCGTTGTAATCGGGCGAGTTTCTACTTTCAGATGCAATAGGAATTTTTGGGTTACATCAATCCGTTCGCGAGATATGGGAGTTTGAAGCTAAGAAATGGTTGAGAAGACAACAAATTTTTCGCACTTCTGCTGCTCCAAACGCTTCACCAGAATGGCCTAGGGAAAAAATACACATACCGTTGTAATCGGGCGAGTTTCTACTTTCAGATGCAATAGGAATTTTTGGGTTAGGTCAATCCGTTCGCGAGATATGGGAGTTTGAAGCCAAGAAATGGTTGAGAAGGCATACAATTTTTCGCAATTCTGCTGATCCAAACGCTTAACCAGAATGGCCTAGGGAAAAATACACATACCGCTGTAGTCGGGCGAGTTTCTACTTTCAGATGCAATAGGAATTTTTGGGTTAGGTCAATCCGTTCGGGAGATATGGCAGTTTGAAGCCAAGAAATGGTTGAGAAGGCAAAAAATTTTTCGCAATTCTGCTGCTCCAAACGCTTAACCAGAACGGCCTAGGGAAAAAATACACGTACCGTTGTAATCGGGCGAGTTTCTACTTTCAGATGCAATAGGAATTTTTGGGTTAGGTCAATCCGTTCGCGAGATATCGGAGTTTAAAACAAGAAATGGTTGAGAAGGCAAAAAATTTTTCGCAGTTCTGCTGCTACAAACGCTTAACCAGAATGGCCTAGGGGAAAAATACACATACCGTTGTAATCGGGCGAGTTTTTACTTTCAGATGCAATAGGAATTATTGGGATAGGTCAATCCGTTCGCGAGATATGGGAGTTTGAAGCCAAGACATGGTAGAGAAGGCAAAAAATTTTGCACAATTCTGCTGCTCCAAACGCTTAACCAAAATGGCCAAGGGAAAAAATACACATACCGTTGTAATCGGGCGAGTTTCTACTTTCAGATGCAATAGGAATTTTTGGGTTAGGTCAATCCGTTCGCGAGATATGGGAGTTTGAAGCCAAGAAATGGTTGAGAAGGCAAAAAATTTTTCGCAATTCTGTTGCTCCAAACGCTTAACCAGAATGGCCTAGGGAAAAATACACATACCGCTGTAGTCGGGCGAGTTTCTACTTTCAGATGCAATAGGAATTTTTGGGTTAGGTCAATCCGTTCGGGAGATATGGCAGTTTGAATCCAAGAAATGGTTGAGAAGGCAAAAAATTTTTCGCAATTCTGCTGCTCCAAACGCTTAACCAGAACGGCCTAGGGAAAAAATACACATACCGTTGTAATCGGGCGAGTTTCTACTTTCAGATGCAATAGGAATTTTTGGGTCAGGTCAATCCGTTCGCGAGATATGGGAGTTTGAAGCCAAGACATGGTAGAGAAGGCAAAAAATTTTGCACAATTCTGCTGCTCCAAACGCTTAACCAAAATGGCCAAGGGAAAAAATACACATACCGCTGTAATC
The DNA here is from genome assembly GCF_051014685.1 of Ptiloglossa arizonensis. Lineage (NCBI taxonomy): Eukaryota > Metazoa > Arthropoda > Insecta > Hymenoptera > Colletidae > Ptiloglossa > Ptiloglossa arizonensis. The sequence goes on from NW_027479092.1 coordinate 41,784, forward strand.
GGGCGAGTTTCTACTTTCAGATGCAATAGGAATTTTTGGGTTAGGTCAATCCGTTCGCGAGATATGGGAGTTTGAAGACAAGAAATGGTTGTGAAGGCAAAAAATTTTTCGCAATTCTGTTGCTGCAAACGATTAACCAAAATGGCCAAGGGAAAACATACACATACCGCTGTAATCGGGCGAGTTTCTACCTTCAGATGCAATAGGAATTTTTGGGATAGGTCAATCTGTTCGCGAGATATGGCAGTTTGAAGCCAAGAAATGGTTGAGAAGGCAAAAAATTTTTCACAATTCTGCTGCTCCAAACGCTTAACCAGAATGGCCTAGGGAAAAAATACACATACCGTTGTAATCGGGCGAGTTTCTACTTTCAGATGCAATAGGAATTTTTGGGTTACATCAATCCGTTCGCGAGATATGGGAGTTTGAAGCTAAGAAATGGTTGAGAAGACAACAAATTTTTCGCACTTCTGCTGCTCCAAACGCTTCACCAGAATGGCCTAGGGAAAAAATACACATACCGTTGTAATCGGGCGAGTTTCTACTTTCAGATGCAATAGGAATTTTTGGGTTAGGTCAATCCGTTCGCGAGATATGGGAGTTTGAAGCCAAGAAATGGTTGAGAAGGCAAAAAATTTTTCGCAATTCTGTTGCTCCAAACGCTTAACCAGAATGGCCTAGGGAAAAATACACATACCGCTGTAGTCGGGCGAGTTTCTACTTTCAGATGCAATAGGAATTTTTGGGTTAGGTCAATCCGTTCGGGAGATATGGCAGTTTGAATCCAAGAAATGGTTGAGAAGGCAAAAAATTTTTCGCAATTCTGCTGCTCCAAACGCTTAACCAGAACGGCCTAGGGAAAAAATACACATACCGTTGTAATCGGGCGAGTTTCTACTTTCAGATGCAATAGGAATTTTTGGGTCAGGTCAATCCGTTCGCGAGATATGGGAGTTTGAAGCCAAGACATGGTAGAGAAGGCAAAAAATTTTGCACAATTCTGCTGCTCCAAACGCTTAACCAAAATGGCCAAGGGAAAAAATACACATACCGCTGTAATCGGGCGAGTTTCTACTTTCAGATGCAATAGGAATTTTTGGGTTAGGTCAATCCGTTCGCGAGATATGGGAGTTTGAAGACAAGAAATGGTTGTGAAGGCAAAAAATTTTTCGCAATTCTGTTGCTGCAAACGCTTAACCAAAATGGCCAAGGGAAAACATACACATACCGCTGTAATCGGGCGAGTTTCTACCTTCAGATGCAATAGGAATTTTTGGGATAGGTCAATCTGTTCGCGAGATATGGCAGTTTGAAGCCAAGAAATGGTTGAGAAGGCAAAAAATTTTTCACATTTCTGCTGCTCCAAACGCTTAACCAGAATGGCCTAGGGAAAAAATACACATACCGTTGTAATCGGGCGAGTTTCTACTTTCAGATGCAATAGGAATTTTTGGGTTACATCAATCCGTTCGCGAGATATGGGAGTTTGAAGCTAAGAAATGGTTGAGAAGACAACAAATTTTTCGCACTTCTGCTGCTCCAAACGCTTCACCAGAATGGCCTAGGGAAAAAATACACATACCGTTGTAATCGGGCGAGTTTCTACTTTCAGATGCAATAGGAATTTTTGGGTTAGGTCAATCCGTTCGCGAGATATGGGAGTTTGAAGCCAAGAAATGGTTGAGAAGGCAAAAAATTTTTCGCAATTCTGTTGCTCCAAACGCTTAACCAGAATGGCCTAGGGAAAAATACACATACCGCTGTAGTCGGGCGAGTTTCTACTTTCAGATGCAATAGGAATTTTTGGGTTAGGTCAATCCGTTCGGGAGATATGGCAGTTTGAATCCAAGAAATGGTTGAGAAGGCAAAAAATTTTTCGCAATTCTGCTGCTCCAAACGCTTAACCAGAACGGCCTAGGGAAAAAATACACATACCGTTGTAATCGGGCGAGTTTCTACTTTCAGATGCAATAGGAATTTTTGGGTTAGGTCAATCCGTTCGCGAGATATCGGAGTTTGAAGACAAGAAATGGTTGAGAAGGCAAAAAATTTTTCGCAGTTCTGCTGCTACAAACGCTTAACCAGAATGGCCTAGGGGAAAAATACACATACCGTTGTAATCGGGCGAGTTTTTACTTTCAGATGCAATAGGAATTTTTGGGTCAGGTCAATCCGTTCGCGAGATATGGGAGTTTGAAGCCAAGACATGGTAGAGAAGGCAAAAAATTTTGCACAATTCTGCTGCTCCAAACGCTTAACCAAAATGGCCAAGGGAAAAAATACACATACCGCTGTAATCGGGCGAGTTTCTACTTTCAGATGCAATAGGAATTTTTGGGTTAGGTCAATCCGTTCGCGAGATATGGGAGTTTGAAGACAAGAAATGGTTGTGAAGGCAAAAAATTTTTCGCAATTCTGTTGCTCCAAACGCTTAACCAAAATGGCCAAGGGAAAACATACACATACCGCTGTAATCGGGCGAGTTTCTACCTTCAGATGCAATAGGAATTTTTGGGATAGGTCAATCTGTTCGCGAGATATGGCAGTTTGAAGCCAAGAAATGGTTGAGAAGGCAAAAAATTTTTCACAATTCTGCTGCTCCAAACGCTTAACCAGAATGTCCTAGGGAAAAAATACACATACCGTTGTAATCGGGCGAGTTTCTACTTTCAGATGCAATAGGAATTTTTGGGTTACATCAATCCGTTCGCGAGATATGGGAGTTTGAAGCTAAGAAATGGTTGAGAAGACAACAAATTTTTCGCACTTCTGCTGCTCCAAACGCTTCACCAGAATGGCCTAGGGAAAAAATACACATACCGTTGTAATCGGGCGAGTTTCTACTTTCAGATGCAATAGGAATTTTTGGGTTAGGTCAATCCGTTCGCGAGATATGGGAGTTTGAAGCCAAGAAATGGTTGAGAAGGCATACAATTTTTCGCAATTCTGCTGATCCAAACGCTTAACCAGAATGGCCTAGGGAAAAATACACATACCGCTGTAGTCGGGCGAGTTTCTACTTTCAGGTGCAATAGGAATTTTTGGGTTAGGTCAATCCGTTCGGGAGATATGGCAGTTTGAATCCAAGAAATGGTTGAGAAGGCAAAAAATTTTTCGCAATTCTGCTGCTCCAAACGCTTAACCAGAACGGCCTAGGGAAAAAATACACATACCGTTGTAATCGGGCGAGCTTCTACTTTCAGATGCAATAGGAATTTTTGGGTTAGGTCAATCCGTTCGCGAGATATCGGAGTTTGAAGACAAGAAATGGTTGAGAAGGCAAAAAATTTTTCGCAGTTCTGCTGCTACAAACGCTTAACCAGAATGGCCTAGGGGAAAAATACACATACCGTTGTAATCGGGCGAGTTTTTACCTTCAGATGCAATAGGAATTTTTGTGTCAGGTCAATCCGTTCGCGAGATATGGGAGTTTGAAGCCCAGACATGGTAGAGAAGGCAAAAAATTTTGCACAATTCTGCTGCTCCAAACGCTTAACCAAAATGGCCAAGGGAAAAAATACACATACCGCTGTAATCGGGCGAGTTTCTACTTTCAGATGCAATAGGAATTTTTGGGTTAGGTCAATCCGTTCGCGAGATATGGGAGTTTGAAGACAAGAAATGGTTGTGAAGGCAAAAAATTTTTCGCAATTCTGCTGCTCCGAACGCTTAACCAGAATGGCCTAGGTAAAAAATACACATACCGTTTTAATCGGGCGAGTTTCTACTTTCAGATGCAACAGGAATTTTTGGTTTAGTTCAATCCGTTCGCGAGATATGGGAGTTTGAAGCTAAGAAATGGTTGAGAAGGCAAAAAATTTTTCGCAATTCTGCTGCTCCAAACGCTTAACCAGAACGGCCTAGGGAAGAAATACACATACCGTTGTAATCGGGCGAGATTCTACTTTCAGATGCAATAGGAATTTTTGGGTTAGGTCAATCCGTTCGCGAGATATGGGAGTTTGAAGCCAGGAAATGGTAGAGAAGGCAAAAAATTTTTCACAATTCTGCTGCTCCAAACGCTTAACCAGAATGGCCTAGGGAAAAAATACACAAACCGTTGTAATCGGGCGAGTTTCTACTTTCAGATGCAATAGGAATTTTTGGGTTATGTCAATCCGTTCGCGAGATATGGGAGTTTGAAGCCAAGACATGGTAGAGAAGGCAAAAAATTTTGCACAATTCTGCTGCTCCAAACGCTTAACCAAAATGGCCAAGGGAAAAAATACACATACCGCTGTAATCGGGCGAGTTTCTACTTTCAGATGCAATAGGAATTTTTGGGTTAGGTCAATCCGTTCGCGAGATATGGGAGTTTGAAGACAAGAAATGGTTGTGAAGGCAAAAAATTTTTCGCAATTCTGCTGCTCCGAACGCTTAACCAGAATGGCCTAGGGACAAAATACACATATCGTTGTAATCGGGCGAGTTTCTACTTTCAGATGCAACAGGAATTTTTGGTTTAGGTCAATCCGTTCGCGAGATATGGGAGTTTGAAGCTAAGAAATGGTTGAGAAGACAACAAATTTTTCGCAGTTCTGCTGCTCCAAACGCTTAACTAGAATGGCCTAGGGAAAAAATACACATACCGTTGTAATCGGGCGAGTTTCTACTTTCAGATGCAATAGGAATTTTTGGGTTAGGTCAATCCGTTCGCGAGATATGGGACTTTGAAGCCAAGAAATGGTTGAGAAGGCAAAAAATTTTTCGCAATTCTGCCGCTCCAAACGCTTAACCAGAATGGCCTAGGGAAAAAATACACATACCGTTATAAGCGGGCGAGTTTCTACTTTCAGATGCAATAGGAATTTTTGGGTTAGGTCAATTCGTTCGCGAGATATGGGAGTTTGAAGCCAAGAAATGGTTGAGAAGGCAAAAAATTTTTCGCAATTCTGCTGCTCCAAACGCTTAACCAGAATGGCCGAGGGAAAAAATACACATACCGTTGTAATCGGGCGAATTTCTACTTTCAGATGCAATAGGAATTTTTGGGTTAGGTCAATCCGTTCGCGAGATATGGGACTTTGAAGCTAAGAAATGGTTGAGAAGACAACAAATTTTTCCAGTTCTGCTGCTCCAAACGCTTAACCAGAATGGCCTAGGGGAAAAATACACATACCGTTGTAATCGGGCGAGTTTCTACTTTCAGATGCAATAGGAATTTTTGGGTCAGGTCAATCCGTTCGCGAGATATGGGAGTTTGAAGCCAAGACATGGTAGAGAAGGCAAAAAATTTTGCACAATTCTGCTGCTCCAAACGCTTAACCAAAATGGCCAAGGGAAAAAATACACATACCGCTGTAATCGGGCGAGTTTCTACTTTCTGATGCAATAGGAATTTTTGGGTTAGGTCAATCCGTTCGCGAGATATGGGAGTTTGAAAACAAGAAATGGTTGAGAAGGCATACAATTTTTCGCAATTCTGCTGATCCAAACGCTTAACCAGAATGGCCTAGGGAAAAATACACATACCGCTGTAGTCGGGCGAGTTTCTACTTTCAGATGGAATAGGAATTTTTGGGTTAGGTCAATCCGTTCGGGAGATATGGCAGTTTGAAGCCAAGAAATGGTTGAGAAGGCAAAAAATTTTTCGCAATTCTGCTGCTCCAAACGCTTAACCAGAACGGCCTAGGGAAAAAATACACATACCGTTGTAATCGGGCGAGTTTCTACTTTCAGATGCAATAGGAATTTTTGGGTTAGGTCAATCCGTTCGCGAGATATGGGAGTTTGAAGACAAGAAATGGTTGAGAAGGCAAGAAATTTTTCGCAGTTCTGCTGCTACAAACGCTTAACCAGAATGGCCTAGGGGAAAAATACACATACCGTTGTAATCGGGCGAGTTTTTACTTTCAGATGCAATAGGAATTTTTGGGTCAGGTCAATCCGTTCGCGAGATATGGGAGTTTGAAGCCAAGACATGGTAGAGAAGGCAAAAAATTTTGCACAATTCTGCTGCTCCAAACGCTTAACCAAAATGGCCAAGGGAAAAAATACACATACCGCTGTAATCGGGCGAGTTTCTACTTTCAGATGCAATAGGAATTTTTGGGTTAGGTCAATCCGTTCGCGAGATATGGGAGTTTGAAGACAAGAAATGGTTGTGAAGGCAAAAAATTTTTCGCAATTCTGCTGCTCCGAACGCTTAACCAGAATGGCCTAGGGAAAAAATACACATACCGTTGTAATCGGGCGAGTTTCTACTTTCAGATGCAACAGGAATTTTTGGTTTAGGTCAATCCGTTCGCGAGATATGGTAGTTTGAAGACAAGAAATGGTTGTGAAGGCAAAAAATTTTTCGCAATTCTGCTGCTCCGAACGCTTAACCAGAAAGGCCTAGGGAAAAAATACACATACCGTTGTAATTGGGCGAGTTTCTACTTTCAGATGCAATAGGAATTTTTGGGTTACGTCAATCCGTTCGCGAGATATGGGAGTTTGAAACTAAGAAATGGTTGAGAAGGCAAAAAATTTTTCGCAATTCTGCTGCTCCGAACGCTTAACCAGAATGGGCAAGGGAAAAAATACACATACCGTTGTAATCGGGCGAGTTTCTACTTTCAGATGCAATAGGAATTTTTGGGTTAGGTCAATCCGTTCGCGAGATATGGGAGTTTGAAGCCAAGAAATGGTTGAGAAGGCAAAAAATTTTTCGCAATTCTGTTGCTCCAAACGCTTAACCAAAATGGCCAAGGGAAAACATACACTTACCGCTGTAATCGGGCGAGTTTCTACTTTCAGATGCAATAGGAATTTTTGGGATAGGTCAGTCTGTTCGCGAGATATGGCAGTTTGAAGCCAAGAAATGGTTGAGAAGGCAAAAAATTTTTCGCAATTCTGCTGCTCCAAACGCTTAACCAGAACCGCCTAGGGAAAAAATACATATACCGTTGTAATCGGGCGAGTTTCTACTTTCAGATGCAATAGGAATTTTTGGGTTAGGTCAATCCGTTCGCGAGATATGGGAGTTTGAAGACAAGAAATGGTTGAGAAGGCAAAAAATTTTTCGCAGTTCTGCTGCTACAAACGCTTAACCAGAATGGCCTAGGGGAAAAATACACATACCGTTGTAATCGGGCGAGTTTCTACTTTCAGATGCAATAGGAATTTTTGGGTCAGGTCAATCCGTTCGCGAGATATGGGAGTTTGAAGCCAAGACATGGTAGAGAAGGCAAAAAATTTTGCACAATTCTGCTGCTCCAAACGCTTAACCAAAATGGCCAAGGGAAAAAATACACATACCGCTGTAATCGGGCGAGTTTCTACTATCAGATGCAATAGGAATTTTTGGGTTAGGTCAATCCGTTCGCGAGATATGGGAGTTTGAAGACAAGAAATGGTTGTGAAGGCAAAAAATTTTTCGCAATTCTGCTGCTCCGAACGCTTAACCAGAATGGCCTAGGGACAAAATACACATACCGTTGTAATCGGGCGAGTTTCTACTTTCAGATGCAATAGGAATTTTTGGGTTAGGTCAATCCGTTCGCGAGATATGGGAGTTTGAAGCCAAGAAATGGTAGAGAAGGCAAAAAATTTTTCACAATTCTGCTGCTCCAAACGCTTAACCAGAATGGCCAAGGGAAAAAACGCACATACCGTTGTAATCGGGCGAGTTTCTATTTTCAGATGCAATAGGAATTTTTGGGTTAGGTCAATCCGTTCGCGAGATATGGGTCTTTGAAGCCAAGAAATGGTTGAGAAGGCAAAAAATTTTTCGCAATTCTGCTGCTCCGAACGCTTAACCAGAATGGCCTAGGGAAAAAATACACATACCGTTGTAATTGGGCGAGCTTCTACTTTCAGATGCAATAGGAATTTTTGGGTTACGTCAATCCGTTCGCGAGATATGGGAGTTTGAAACTAAGAAATGGTTGAGAAGGCAAAAAATTTTTCGCAATTCTGCTGCTCCGAACGCTTAACCAGAATGGGCAAGGGAAAAAATACACATACCGTTGTAATCGGGCGAGTTTCTACTTTCAGATGCAATAGGAATTTTTGGGTTAGGTCAATCCGTTCGCGAGATATGGGAGTTTGAAGCCAAGAAATGGTTGAGAAGGCAAAAAATTTTTCGCAATTCTGTTGCTCCAAACGCTTAACCAAAATGGCCAAGGGAAAACATACACATACCGCTGTAATCGGGCGAGTTTCTACTTTCAGATGCAATAGGAATTTTTGGGATAGGTCAGTCTGTTCGCGAGATATGGCAGTTTGAAGCCAAGAAATGGTTGAGAAGGCAAAAAATTTTTCGCAATTCTGCTGCTCCAAACGCTTAACCAGAACGGCCTAGGGAAAAAATACACATACCGTTGTAATCGGGCGAGTTTCTACTTTCAGATGCAATAGGAATTTTTGGGTTAGGTCAATCCGTTCGCGAGATATCGGACTTTGAAGCCAAGAAATGGTTGAGAAGGCAAAAAATTTTTCGCAATTCTGCTGCTCCGAACGCTTAACCAGAATGGCCTAGGGACAAAATACACATATCGTTGTAATCGGGCGAGTTTCTACTTTCAGATGCAACAGGAATTTTTGGTTTAGGTCAATCCGTTCGCGAGATATGGGAGTTTGAAGCTAAGAAATGGTTGAGAAGACAACAAATTTTTCGCAGTTCTGCTGCTCCAAACGCTTAACTAGAATGGCCTAGGGAAAAAATACACATACCGTTGTAATCGGGCGAGTTTCTACTTTCAGATGCAATAGGAATTTTTGGGTTAGGTCAATCCGTTCGCGAGATATGGGACTTTGAAGCCAAGAAATGGTTGAGAAGGCAAAAAATTTTTCGCAATTCTGCCGCTCCAAACGCTTAACCAGAATGGCCTAGGGAAAAAATACACATACCGTTATAAGCGGGCGAGTTTCTACTTTCAGATGCAATAGGAATTTTTGGGTTAGGTCAATTCGTTCGCGAGATATGGGAGTTTGAAGCCAAGAAATGGTTGAGAAGGCAAAAAATTTTTCGCAATTCTGCTGCTCCAAACGCTTAACCAGAATGGCCTAGGGAAAAAATACACATACCGTTGTAATCGGGCGAATTTCTACTTTCAGATGCAATAGGAATTTTTGGGTTAGGTCAATCCGTTCGCGAGATATGGGACTTTGAAGCTAAGAAATGGTTGAGAAGACAACAAATTTTTCGCAGTTCTGCTGCTCCAAACGCTTAACCAGAATGGCCTACGGGAAAAATACACATACCGTTGTAATCGGGCGAGTTTCTACTTTCAGATGCAATAGGAATTTTTGGGTCAGGTCAATCCGTTCGCGAGATATGGGAGTTTGAAGCCAAGACATGGTAGAGAAGGCAAAAAATTTTGCACAATTCTGCTGCTCCAAACGCTTAACCAAAATGGCCAAGGGAAAAAATACACATACCGCTGTAATCGGGCGAGTTTCTACTTTCTGATGGAATAGGAATTTTTGGGTTAGGTCAATCCGTTCGCGGGATATGGGAGTTTGAAAACAAGAAATGGTTGAGAAGGCATACAATTTTTCGCAATTCTGCTGATCCAAACGCTTAACCAGAATGGCCTAGGGAAAAATACACATACCGCTGTAGTCGGGCGAGTTTCTACTTTCAGATGGAATAGGAATTTTTGGGTTAGGTCAATCCGTTCGGGAGATATGGCAGTTTGAAGCCAAGAAATGGTTGAGAAGGCAAAAAATTTTTCGCAATTCTGCTGCTCCAAACGCTTAACCAGAACGGCCTAGGGAAAAAATACACATACCGTTGTAATCGGGCGAGTTTCTACTTTCAGATGCAATAGGAATTTTTGGGTTAGGTCAATCCGTTCGCGAGATATGGGAGTTTGAAGACAAGAAATGGTTGAGAAGGCAAGAAATTTTTCGCAGTTCTGCTGCTACAAACGCTTAACCAGAATGGCCTAGGGGAAAAATACACATACCGTTGTAATCGGGCGAGTTTTTACTTTCAGATGCAATAGGAATTTTTGGGTCAGGTCAATCCGTTCGCGAGATATGGGAGTTTGAAGCCAAGACATGGTAGAGAAGGCACAAAATTTTGCACAATTCTGCTGCTCCAAACGCTTAACCAAAATGGCCAAGGGAAAAAATACACATACCGCTGTAATCGGGCGAGTTTCTACTTTCAGATGCAATAGGAATTTTTGGGTTAGGTCAATCCGTTCGCGAGATATGGGAGTTTGAAGACAAGAAATGGTTGTGAAGGCAAAAAATTTTTCGCAATTCTGCTGCTCCGAACGCTTAACCAGAATGGCCTAGGGAAAAAATACACATACCGTTGTAATCGGGCGAGTTTCTACTTTCAGATGCAACAGGAATTTTTGGTTTAGGTCAATCCGTTCGCGAGATATGGTAGTTTGAAGACAAGAAATGGTTGTGAAGGCAAAAAATTTTTCGCAATTCTGCTGCTCCGAACGCTTAACCAGAAAGGCCTAGGGAAAAAATACACATACCGTTGTAATTGGGCGAGTTTCTACTTTCAGATGCAATAGGAATTTTTGGGTTACATCAATCCGTTCGCGAGATATGGGAGTTTGAAGCTAAGAAATGGTTGAGAAGGCAAAAAATTTTTCGCAATTCTGCTGCTCCGAACGCTTAACCAGAATGGGCAAGGGAAAAAATACACATACCGTTGTAATCGAGCGAGTTTCTACTTTCAGATGCAATAGGAATTTTTGGGTTAGGTCAATCCGTTCGCGAGATATGGGAGTTTGAAGCCAAGAAATGGTTGAGAAGGCAAAAAATTTTTCGCAATTCTGTTGCTCCAAACGCTTAACCAAAATGGCCAAGGGAAAACATACACTTACCGCTGTAATCGGGCGAGTTTCTACTTTCAGATGCAATAGGAATTTTTGGGATAGGTCAGTCTGTTCGCGAGATATGGCAGTTTGAAGCCAAGAAATGGTTGAGAAGGCAAAAAATTTTTCGCAATTCTGCTGCTCCAAACGCTTAACCAGAACCGCCTAGGGAAAAAATACATATACCGTTGTAATCGGGCGAGTTTCTACTTTCAGATGCAATAGGAATTTTTGGGTTAGGTCAATCCGTTCGCGAGATATGGGAGTTTGAAGACAAGAAATGGTTGAGAAGGCAAAAAATTTTTCGCAGTTCTGCTGCTACAAACGCTTAACCAGAATGGCCTAGGGGAAAAATACACATACCGTTGTAATCGGGCGAGTTTCTACTTTCAGATGCAATAGGAATTTTTGGGTCAGGTCAATCCGTTCGCGAGATATGGGAGTTTGAAGCCAAGACATGGTAGAGAAGGCAAAAAATTTTGCACAATTCTGCTGCTCCAAACGCTTAACCAAAATGGCCAAGGGAAAAAATACACATACCGCTGTAATCGGGCGAGTTTCTACTATCAGATGCAATAGGAATTTTTGGGTTAGGTCAATCCGTTCGCGAGATATGGGAGTTTGAAGACAAGAAATGGTTGTGAAGGCAAAAAATTTTTCGCAATTCTGCTGCTCCGAACGCTTAACCAGAATGGCCTAGGGACAAAATACACATACCGTTGTAATCGGGCGAGTTTCTACTTTCAGATGCAATAGGAATTTTTGGGTTAGGTCAATCCGTTCGCGAGATATGGGAGTTTGAAGCCAAGAAATGGTAGAGAAGGCAAAAAATTTTTCACAATTCTGCTGCTCCAAACGCTTAACCAGAATGGCCAAGGGAAAAAACGCACCTACCCTTGTAATCGGGCGAGTTTCTATTTTCAGATGCAATAGGAATTTTTGGGTTAGGTCAATCCGTTCGCGAGATATGGGAGTTTGAAGACAAGAAATGGTTGTGAAGGCAAAAAATTTTTCACAATTCTGCTGCTCCGAACGCTTAACCAGAATGGCCTAGGGAAAAAATACACATACCGTTTTAATCGGGCGAGTTTCTACTTTCAGATGCAACAGGAATTTTTGGTTTAGTTCAATCCGTTCGCGAGATATGGGAGTTTGAAGCTAAGAAATGGTTGAGAAGACAACAAATTTTTCGCACTTCTGCTGCTCCAAACGCTTAACCAGAATGGCCTAGGGAAAAAATACACATACCGTTGTAATCGGGCGAGTTTCTACTTTCAGATGCAATAGGAATTTTTGGGTTAGGTCAATCCGTTCGCGAGATATGGGAGTTTGAAGCCAAGAAATGGTAGAGAAGGCAAAAAATTTTTCACAATTCTGCTGCTCCAAACGCTTAACCAGAATGGCCAAGGGAAAAACGCACATACCGTTGTAATCGGGCGAGTTTCTATTTTCAGATGCAATAGGAATTTTTGGGTTAGGTCAATCCGTTCGCGAGATATGGGAGTTTGAAGACAAGAAATGGTTGTGAAGGCAAAAAATTTTTCGCAATTCTGCTGCTCCGAACGCTTAACCAGAATGGCCTAGGGAAAAAATACACATACCGTTTTAATCGGGCGAGTTTCTACTTTCAGATGCAACAGGAATTTTTGGTTTAGTTCAATCCGTTCGCGAGATATGGGAGTTTGAAGCTAAGAAATGGTTGAGAAGACAACAAATTTTTCGCACTTCTGCTGCTCCAAACGCATAACCAGAATGGCCTAGGGAAAAAATTCACATACCGTTGTAATCGGGCGAGTTTCTACTTTCAGATGCAATAGGAATTTTTGGGTTAGGTCAATCCGTTCGCGAGATATGGGAGTTTGAAGGCAAGAAATGGTAGAGAAGGCAAAAAATTTTTCACAATTCTGCTGCTCCAAACGCTTAACCAGAATGGCCTAGGGAAAAAATACACATACCGTTGTAATCGGGCGAGTTTCTACTTTCAGATGCAATAGGAATTTTTGGGTTATGTCAATCCGTTCGCGAGATATGGGAGTTTGAAGACAAGAAATGGTTGTGAAGGCAAAAAATTTTTCGCAATTCTGCTGCTCCGAACGCTTAACCAGAATGGCCTAGGGAAAAAATACACATATCGTTGTAATCGGGCGAGTTTCTACTTTCAGATGCAACAGGAATTTTTGGTTTAGGTCAATCCGCTCGCGAGATATGGGAGTTTGAAGCTAAGAAATGGTTGAGAAGACAACAAATTTTTCGCAGTTCTGCTGTTCCAAACGCTTAACCAGAATGGCCTAGGGAAAAAATACACATACCGTTGTAATCGGGCGAGTTTCTACTTTCAGATGCAATAGGAATTTTTGGGTTAGGTCAATCCGTTCGCGAGATATGGGAGTTTGAAGCCAAGAAATGGTTGAGAAGGCAAAAAATTTTTCGCAATTCTGCTGCTCCAAACGCTTAACCAGAATGGCCTAGGGAAAAAATACACATACCGTTGTAAGCGGGCGAGTTTCTACTTTCAGATGCAATAGGAATTTTTGGGTTAAGTCAATTCGTTCGCGAGATATGGGAGTTTGAAGCCAAGAAATGGTTGAGAAGGCAAAAAATTTTTCGCAATTCTGCTGCTCCAAACGCTTAACCAGAATGGCCTAGGGAAAAAATACACATACCGTTGTAAGCGGGCGAGTTTCTACTTTCAGATGCAATAGGAATTTTTGGGTTAGGTCAATCCGTTCGCGAGATATGGGAGTTTGAAGACAAGAAATGGTTGTGAAGGCAAAAAATTTTTCGCAATTCTGCTGCTCCGAACGCTTAACCAGAATGGCCTAGGGAAAAAATACACATACCGTTTTAATCGGGCGAGTTTCTACTTTCAGATGCAACAGGAATTTTTGGTTTAGTTCAATCCGTTCGCGAGATATGGGAGTTTGAAGCTAAGAAATGGTTGAGAAGACAACAAATTTTTCGCACTTCTGCTGCTCCAAACGCATAACCAGAATGGCCTAGGGAAAAAATACACATACCGTTGTAATCGGGCGAGTTTCTACTTTCAGATGCAATAGGAATTTTTGGGTTAGGTCAATCCGTTCGCGAGATATGGGAGTTTGAAGGCAAGAAATGGTAGAGAAGGCAAAAAATTTTTCACAATTCTGCTGCTCCAAACGCTTAACCAGAATGGCCTAGGGAAAAAATACACATACCGTTGTAATCGGGCGAGTTTCTACTTTCAGATGCAATAGGAATTTTTGGGTTATGTCAATCCGTTCGCGAGATATGGGAGTTTGAAGACAAGAAATGGTTGTGAAGGCAAAAAATTTTTCGCAATTCTGCTGCTCCGAACGCTTAACCAGAATGGCCTAGGGAAAAAATACACATATCGTTGTAATCGGGCGAGTTTCTACTTTCAGATGCAACAGGAATTTTTGGTTTAGGTCAATCCGCTCGCGAGATATGGGAGTTTGAAGCTAAGAAATGGTTGAGAAGACAACAAATTTTTCGCAGTTCTGCTGTTCCAAACGCTTAACCAGAATGGCCTAGGGAAAAAATACACATACCGTTGTAATCGGGCGAGTTTCTACTTTCAGATGCAATAGGAATTTTTGGGTTAGGTCAATCCGTTCGCGAGATATGGGACTTTGAAGCCAAGAAATGGTTGAGAAGGCAAAAAATTTTTCGCAATTCTGCTGCTCCAAACGCTTAACCAGAATGGCCTAGGGAAAAAATACACATACCGTTGTAAGCGGGCGAGTTTCTACTTTCAGATGCAATAGGAATTTTTGGGTTAAGTCAATTCGTTCGCGAGATATGGGAGTTTGAAGCCAAGAAATGGTTGAGAAGGCAAAAAATTTTTCGCAATTCTGCTGCTCCAAACGCTTAACCAGAATGGCCTAGGGAAAAAATACACATACCGTTGTAAGCGGGCGAGTTTCTACTTTCAGATGCAATAGGAATTTTTGGGTTAGGTCAATCCGTTCGCGAGATATGGGTCTTTGAAGCCAAGAAATGGTTGAGAAGGCAAAAAATTTTTCGCAATTCTGCTGCTCCGAACGCTTAACCAGAATGGCCAAGGGAAAAAATACACATACCGTTGTAATCGGGCGAGTTTCTACTTTCAGATGCAATAGGAATTTTTGGGTTAGGTCAATCCGTTCGCGAGATATGGGAGTTTGAAGCCAAGAAATGGTTGAGAAGGCAAAAAATTTTTCGCAATTCTGTTGCTCCAAACGCTTAACCAAAATGGCCAAGGGAAAACATACACATATCGTTGTAATCGGGCGAGTTTCTACTTTCAGATGCAACAGGAATTTTTGGTTTAGGTCAATCCGTTCGCGAGATATGGGAGTTTGAAGACAAGAAATGGTTGAGAAGGCAAAAAATTTTTCGCAGTTCTGCTGCTACAAACGCTTAACCAGAATGGCCTAGGGGAAAAATACACATACCGTTGTAATCGGGCGAGTTTTTACTTTCAGATGCAATAGGAATTTTTGGGTCAGGTCAATCCGTTCGCGAGATATGGGAGTTTGAAGCCAAGACATGGTAGAGAAGGCAAAAAATTTTGCACAATTCTGCCGCTCCAAACGCTTAACCAAAATGGCCAAGGGAAAAAATACACATACCGCTGTAATCGGGCGAGTTTCTACTTTCAGATGCAATAGGAATTTTTGGGTTAGGTCAATCCGTTCGCGAGATATGGGAGTTTGAAGACAAGAAATGGTTGTGAAGGCAAAAAATTTTTCGCAATTCTGCTGCTCCGAACGCTTAACCAGAATGGCCTAGGGAAAAAATACACATACCGTTGTAATCGGGCGAGTTTCTACTTTCAGATGCAACAGGAATTTTTGGTTTAGGTCAATCCGTTCGCGAGATATGGTAGTTTGAAGACAAGAAATGGTTGTGAAGGCAAAAAATTTTTCGCAATTCTGCTGCTCCGAACGCTTAACCAGAAAGGCCTAGGGAAAAAATACACATACCGTTGTAATTGGGCGAGTTTCTACTTTCAGATGCAATAGGAATTTTTGGGTTACGTCAATCCGTTCGCGAGATATGGGAGTTTGAAACTAAGAAATGGTTGAGAAGGCAAAAAATTTTTCGCAATTCTGCTGCTCCGAACGCTTAACCAGAATGGGCAAGGGAAAAAATACACATACCGTTGTAATCGGGCGAGTTTCTACTTTCAGATGCAATAGGAATTTTTGGGTTAGGTCAATCCGTTCGCGAGATATGGGAGTTTGAAGCCAAGAAATGGTTGAGAAGGCAAAAAATTTTTCGCAATTCTGTTGCTCCAAACGCTTAACCAAAATGGCCAAGGGAAAACATACACTTACCGCTGTAATCGGGCGAGTTTCTACTTTCAGATGCAATAGGAATTTTTGGGATAGGTCAGTCTGTTCGCGAGATATGGCAGTTTGAAGCCAAGAAATGGTTGAGAAGGCAAAAAATTTTTCGCAATTCTGCTGCTCCAAACGCTTAACCAGAACCGCCTAGGGAAAAAATACATATACCGTTGTAATCGGGCGAGTTTCTACTTTCAGATGCAATAGGAATTTTTGGGTTAGGTCAATCCGTTCGCGAGATATGGGAGTTTGAAGACAAGAAATGGTTGAGAAGGCAAAAAATTTTTCGCAGTTCTGCTGCTACAAACGCTTAACCAGAATGGCCTAGGGGAAAAATACACATACCGTTGTAATCGGGCGAGTTTCTACTTTCAGATGCAATAGGAATTTTTGGGTCAGGTCAATCCGTTCGCGAGATATGGGAGTTTGAAGCCAATACATGGTAGAGAAGGCAAAAAATTTTGCACAATTCTGCTGCTCCAAACGCTTAACCAAAATGGCCAAGGGAAAAAATACACATACCGCTGTAATCGGGCGAGTTTCTACTATCAGATGCAATAGGAATTTTTGGGTTAGGTCAATCCGTTCGCGAGATATGGGAGTTTGAAGACAAGAAATGGTTGTGAAGGCAAAAAATTTTTCGCAATTCTGCTGCTCCGAACGCTTAACCAGAATGGCCTAGGGACAAAATACACATACCGTTGTAATCGGGCGAGTTTCTACTTTCAGATGCAATAGGAATTTTTGGGTTAGGTCAATCCGTTCGCGAGATATGGGAGTTTGAAGCTAAGAAATGGTTGTGAAGGCAACAAATTTTTCGCACTTCTGCTGCTCCAAACGCTTAACCAGAATGGCCTAGGGAAAAAATACACATACCGTTGTAATCGGGCGAGTTTCTACTTTCAGATGCAATAGGAATTTTTGGGTTAGGTCAATCCGTTCGCGAGATATGGGAGTTTGAAGCCAAGAAATGGTAGAGAAGGCAAAAAATTTTTCACAATTCTGCTGCTCCAAACGCTTAACCAGAATGGCCAAGGGAAAAAACGCACCTACCCTTGTAATCGGGCGAGTTTCTATTTTCAGATGCAATAGGAATTTTTGGGTTAGGTCAATCCGTTCGCGAGATATGGGAGTTTGAAGACAAGAAATGGTTGTGAAGGCAAAAAATTTTTCGCAATTCTGCTGCTCCGAACGCTTAACCAGAATGGCCTAGGGAAAAAATACACATACCGTTTTAATCGGGCGAGTTTCTACTTTCAGATGCAACAGGAATTTTTGGTTTAGTTCAATCCGTTCGCGAGATATGGGAGTTTGAAGCTAAGAAATGGTTGAGAAGACAACAAATTTTTCGCACTTCTGCTGCTCCAAACGCTTAACCAGAATGGCCTAGGGAAAAAATACACATACCGTTGTAATCGGGCGAGTTTCTACTTTCAGATGCAATAGGAATTTTTGGGTTAGGTCAATCCGTTCGCGAGATATGGGAGTTTGAAGCCAAGAAATGGTAGAGAAGGCAAAAAATTTTTCACAATTCTGCTGCTCCAAACGCTTAACCAGAATGGCCAAGGGAAAAACGCACATACCGTTGTAATCGGGCGAGTTTCTATTTTCAGATGCAATAGGAATTTTTGGGTTAGGTCAATCCGTTCGCGAGATATGGGAGTTTGAAGACAAGAAATGGTTGTGAAGGCAAAAAATTTTTCGCAATTCTGCTGCTCCGAACGCTTAACCAGAATGGCCTAGGGAAAAAATACACATACCGTTTTAATCGGGCGAGTTTCTACTTTCAGATGCAACAGGAATTTTTGGTTTAGTTCAATCCGTTCGCGAGATATGGGAGTTTGAAGCTAAGAAATGGTTGAGAAGACAACAAATTTTTCGCACTTCTGCTGCTCCAAACGCATAACCAGAATGGCCTAGGGAAAAAATACACATACCGTTGTAATCGGGCGAGTTTCTACTTTCAGATGCAATAGGAATTTTTGGGTTAGGTCAATCCGTTCGCGAGATATGGGAGTTTGAAGGCAAGAAATGGTAGAGAAGGCAAAAAATTTTTCACAATTCTGCTGCTCCAAACGCTTAACCAGAATGGCCTAGGGAAAAAATACACATACCGTTGTAATCGGGCGAGTTTCTACTTTCAGATGCAATAGGAATTTTTGGGTTATGTCAATCCGTTCGCGAGATATGGGAGTTTGAAGACAAGAAATGGTTGTGAAGGCAAAAAATTTTTCGCAATTCTGCTGCTCCGAACGCTTAACCAGAATGGCCTAGGGAAAAAATACACATATCGTTGTAATCGGGCGAGTTTCTACTTTCAGATGCAACAGGAATTTTTGGTTTAGGTCAATCCGCTCGCGAGATATGGGAGTTTGAAGCTAAGAAATGGTTGAGAAGACAACAAATTTTTCGCAGTTCTGCTGTTCCAAACGCTTAACCAGAATGGCCTAGGGAAAAAATACACATACCGTTGTAATCGGGCGAGTTTCTACTTTCAGATGCAATAGGAATTTTTGGGTTAGGTCAATCCGTTCGCGAGATATGGGACTTTGAAGCCAAGAAATGGTTGAGAAGGCAAAAAATTTTTCGCAATTCTGCTGCTCCAAACGCTTAACCAGAATGGCCTAGGGAAAAAATACACATACCGTTGTAAGCGGGCGAGTTTCTACTTTCAGATGCAATAGGAATTTTTGGGTTAGGTCAATTCGTTCGCGAGATATGGGAGTTTGAAGCCAAGAAATGGTTGAGAAGGCAAAAAATTTTTCGCAATTCTGCTGCTCCAAACGCTTAACCAGAATGGCCTAGGGAAAAAATACACATACCGTTGTAAGCGGGCGAGTTTCTACTTTCAGATGCAATAGGAATTTTTGGGTTAGGTCAATCCGTTCGCGAGATATGGGTCTTTGAAGCCAAGAAATGGTTGAGAAGGCAAAAAATTTTTCGCAATTCTGCTGCTCCGAACGCTTAACCAGAACGGCCAAGGGAAAAAATACACATACCGTTGTAATCGGGCGAGTTTCTACTTTCAGATGCAATAGGAATTTTTGGGTTAGGTCAATCCGTTCGCGAGATATGGGAGTTTGAAGCCAAGAAATGGTTGAGAAGGCAAAAAATTTTTCGCAATTCTGTTGCTCCAAACGCTTAACCAAAATGGCCAAGGGAAAACATACACATATCGTTGTAATCCGGCGAGTTTCTACTTTCAGATGCAACAGGAATTTTTGGTTTAGGTCAATCCGTTCGCGAGATATGGGAGTTTGAAGCTAAGAAATGGTTGAGAAGACAACAAATATTTCGCAGTTCTGCTGCTCCAAACGCTTAACCAGAATGGCCTAGGGAAAAAATACACATACCGTTGTAATCGGGCGAGTTTCTACTTTCAGATGCAATAGGAATTTTTGGGTTAGGTCAATCCGTTCGCGAGATATGGGACTTTGAAACCAAGAAATGGTTGAGAAGGCAAAAAATTTTTCGCAATTCTGCTGCTCCAAACGCTTAACCAGAATGGCCTAGGGAAAAAATACACATACCGTTGTAAGCGGGCGAGTTTCTACTTTCAGATGCAATAGGAATTTTTGGGTAAGGTCAATTCGTTCGCGAGATATGGGAGTTTGAAGCCAAGAAATGTTTGAGAAAGCAAAAAATTTTTCGCAATTCTGCTGCTCCAAACGCTTAACCAGAATGGCCTAGGGAAAAAATACACATACCGTTGAAATCGGGCGAATTTCTACTTTCAGATGCAATAGGAATTTTTGGGTTAGGTCAATCCGTTCGCGAGATATGGGTCTTTGAAGCCAAGAAATGGTTGAGAAGGCAAAAAATTTTTCGCAATTCTGCTGCTCCGAACGCTTAACCAGAATGGCCTAGGGAAAAAATACACATACCGTTGTAATTGGGCGAGTTTCTACTTACAGATGCAATAGGAATTTTTGGGTTACGTCAATCCGTTCGCGAGATATGGGAGTTTGAAGCTAAGAAATGGTTGAGAAGGCAAAAAATTTTCGCAATTCTGCTGCTCCGAACGCTTAACCAGAATGGCCAGGGGAAAAAATACACATACCGTTGTAATCGGGCGAGTTTCTACTTTCAGATGCAATAGGAATTTTTGGGTTAGGTCAATTCGTTCGCGAGATATGGGAGTTTGAAGCCAAGAAATGGTTGAGAAGGCAAAAAATTTTTCGCAATTCTGCTGCTCCAAACGCTTAACCAGAATGGCCTAGGGAAAAAATACACATACCGTTGTAAGCGGGCGAGTTTCTACTTTCAGATGCAATAGGAATTTTTGGGTTAGGTCAATTCGTTCGCGGGATATGGGAGTTTGAAGCCAAGAAATGGTTGAGAAGGCAAAAAATTTTTCGCAATTCTGCTGCTCCAAACGCTTAACCAGAATGGCCTAGGGAAAAAATACACATACCGTTGTAAGCGGGCGAGTTTCTACTTTCAGATGCAATAGGAATTTTTGGGTTAGGTCAATCCGTTCGCGAGATATGGGTCTTTGAAGCCAAGAAATGGTTGAGAAGGCAAAAAATTTTTCGCAATTCTGCTGCTCCGAACGCTTAACCAGAATGGCCTAGGGAAAAAATACACATACCGTTGTAATTGGGCGAGTTTCTACTTACAGATGCAATAGGAATTTTTGGGTTACGTCAATCCGTTCGCGAGATATGGGAGTTTGAAGCTAAGAAATGGTTGAGAAGGCAAAAAATTTTCGCAATTCTGCTGCTCCGAACGCTTAACCAGAATGGCCAAGGGAAAAAATACACATACCGTTGTAATCGGGCGAGTTTCTACTTTCAGATGCAATAGGAATTTTTGGGTTAGGTCAATCCGTTCGCGAGATATGGGAGTTTGAAGCCAAGAAATGGTTGAGAAGGCAAAAAATTTTTCGCAATTCTGTTGCTCCAAACGCTTAACCAAAATGGCCAAGGGAAAACATACACATATCGTTGTAATCGGGCGAGTTTCTACTTTCAGATGCAACAGGAATTTTTGGTTTAGGTGAATCCGTTCGCGAGATATGGGAGTTTGAAGCTAAGAAATGGTTGAGAAGACAACAAATATTTCGCAGTTCTGCTGCTCCAAACGCTTAACCAGAATGGCCTAGGGAAAAAATACACATACCGTTGTAATCGGGCGAGTTTCTACTGTCAGATGCAATAGGAATTTTTGGGTTAGGTCAATCCGTTCGCGAGATATGGGACTTTGAAACCAAGAAATGGTTGAGATAGCAAAAAATTTTTCGCAATTCTGCTGCTCCAAACGCTTAACCAGAATGGCCTAGGGAAAAAATACACATACCGTTGTAAGCGGGCGAGTTTCTACTTTCAGATGCAATAGGAATTTTTGGGTTAGGTCAATTCGTTCGCGAGATATGGGAGTTTGAAGCCAGGAAATGTTTGAGAAAGCAAAAAATTTTTCGCAATTCTGCTGCTCCAAACGCTTAACCAGAATGGCCTAGGGAAAAAATACACATACCGTTGAAATCGGGCGAATTTCTACTTTCAGATGCAATAGGAATTTTTGGGTTAGGTCAATCCGTTCGCGAGATATGGGTCTTTGAAGCCAAGAAATGGTTGAGAAGGCAAAAAATTTTTCGCAATTCTGCTGCTCCGAACGCTTAACCAGAATGGCCTAGGGAAAAAATACACATACCGTTGTAATTGGGCGAGTTTCTACTTTCAGATGCAATAGGAATTTTTGGGTTACGTCAATCCGTTCGCGAGATATGAGTGTTTGAAGCTAAGAAATGGTTGAGAAGGCAAAAAATTTTTCGCAATTCTGCTGCTCCAAACGCTTAACCAAAATGGCCAAGGGAAGAAATACACATACCGCTGTAATCGGGCGAGATTCTACTTTCAGATGCAACAGGAATTTTTGGGTTAGGTCAGTCTGTTCGCGAGATATGGGAGTTTGAAGCCAAGAAATCGTAGAGAAGGCAAAAAATTTTTCGCAATTCTGCTGCTCCGAACGCTTAACCAGAATGGCCAAGGGAAAAAATACACATACCGTTGTAATCGGGCGAGTTTCTACTTTCAGATGCAATAGGAATTTTTGGGTTAGGTCAATCCGTTCGCGAGATATGAGAGTTTGAAGCCAAGAAATGGTTGAGAAGGCAAAAAATTTTTCGCAATTCTGCTGCTCCAAACGCTTAACCAAAATGGCCAAGGGAAAAAATACACATATCGTTGTAATCGGGCGAGTTTCTACTTTCAGATGCAACAGGAATTTTTGGTTTAGGTCAATCCGTTCGCGAGATATGGGAGTTTGAAGCTAAGAAATGGTTGAGAAGACAACAAATATTTCGCAGTTCTGCTGCTCCAAACGCTTAACCAGAATGGCCTAGGGAAAAAATACACATACCGTTGTAATCGGGCGAGTTTCTACTTTCAGATGCAATAGGAATTTTTGGGTTAGGTCAATCCGTTCGCGAGATATGGGACTTTGAAACCAAGAAATGGTTGAGAAGGCAAAAAATTTTTCGCAATTCTGCTGCTCCAAACGCTTAACCAGAATGGCCTAGGGAAAAAATACACATACCGTTGAAATCGGGCGAATTTCTACTTTCAGATGCAATAGGAATTTTTGGGTTACGTCAATCCGTTCGCGAGATATGGGTGTTTGAAGCTAAGAAATGGTTGAGAAGGCAAAAAATTTTTCGCAATTCTGCTGCTCCAAACGCTTAACCAAAATGGCCAAGGGAAGAAATACACATACCGCTGTAATCGGGCGAGATTCTACTTTCAGATGCAACAGGAATTTTTGGGTTAGGTCAGTCTGTTCGCGAGATATGGGAGTTTGAAGCCAAGAAATCGTAGAGAAGGCAAAAAATTTTTCGCAATTCTGCTGCTCCGAACGCTTAACCAGAATGGCCAATGGAAAAAATACACATACCGTTGTAATCGGGCGAGTTTCTACTTTCAGATGCAATAGGAATTTTTGGGTTAGGTCAATCCGTTCGCGAGATATGGGTGTTTGAAGCCAAGAAATGGTTGAGAAGGCAAAAAATTTTTCGCAATTCTGCTGCTCCAAACGCTTAACCAAAATGGCCAAGGGAAAAAATACACATACCGCTGTAATCGGGCGAGATTCTACTTTCAGATGCAATAGGAATTTTTGGGTTAGGTCAATCCGTTCGCGAGATATGGGAGTTTGAAGCCAAGAAATGGTTGAGAAGGCAAAAAATTTTCGCAATTCTGCTGCTCCGAACGCTTAACCAGAATGGCCAAGGGAAAAAATACACATACCGTTGTAATCGGGCGAGTTTCTACTTTCAGATGCAATAGGAATTTTTGGGTTAGGTCAATCCGTTCGCGAGGTATGGGAGTTTGAAGCCAAGAAATGGTTGAGAAGGCAAAAAATTTTTCGCAATTCTGTTGCTCCAAACGCTTAACCAAAATGGCCAAGGGAAAACATACACATATCGTTGTAATCGGGCGAGTTTCTACTTTTAGATGCAACAGGAATTTTTGGTTTAGGTCAATCCGTTCGCGAGATATGGGAGTTTGAAGCTAAGAAATGGTTGAGAAGACAACAAATATTTCGCAGTTCTGCTGCTCCAAACGCTTAACCAGAATGGCCTAGGGAAAACATACACATACCGTTGTAATCGGGCGAGTTTCTACTTTCAGATGCAATAGGAATTTTTGGGTTAGGTCAATCCGTTCGCGAGATATGGGACTTTGAAGCCAAGAAATGGTTGAGAAGGCAAAAAATTTTTCGCAATTCTGCTGCTCCAAACGCTTAACCAGAATGGCCTAGGGAAAAAATACACATACCGTTGTAAGCGGGCGAGTTTCTACTTTCAGATGCAATAGGAATTTTTGGGTTAGGTCAATTCGTTCGCGAGATATGGGAGTTTGAAGCTAAGAAATGGTTGAGAAAGCAAAAAATTTTTCGCAATTCTGCTGCTCCAAACGCTTAACCAGAATGGCCTAGGGAAAAAATACACATATCGTTGTAATCGGGCGAGTTTCTACTTTCAGATGCAACAGGAATTTTTGGTTTAGGTCAATCCGTTCGCGAGATATGGGAGTTTGAAGCTAAGAAATGGTTGAGAAGACAACAAATATTTCGCAGTTCTGCTGCTCCAAACGCTTAACCAGAATGGCCTAGGGAAAAAATACACATACCGTTGTAATCGGGCGAGTTTCTACTTTCAGATGCAATAGGAATTTTTGGGTTAGGTCAATCCGTTCGCGAGATATGGGACTTTGAAACCAAGAAATGGTTGAGAAGGCAAAAAATTTTTCGCAATTCTGCTGCTCCAAACGCTTAACCAGAATGGCCTAGGGAAAAAATACACATACCGTTGTAAGCGGGCGAGTTTCTACTTTCAGATGCAATAGGAATTTTTGGGTTAGGTCAATTCGTTCGCAAGATATGGGAGTTTGAAGCCAAGAAATGTTTGAGAAAGCAAAAAATTTTTCGCAATTCTGCTGCTCCAAACGCTTAACCAGAATGGCCTAGGGAAAAAATACACATACCGTTGAAATCGGGCGAATTTCTACTTTCAGATGCAATAGGAATTTTTGGGTTACGTCAATCCGTTCGCGAGATATGGGTGTTTGAAGCTAAGAAATGGTTGAGAAGGCAAAAAATTTTTCGCAATTCTGCTGCTCCAAACGCTTAACCAAAATGGCCAAGGGAAGAAATACACATACCGCTGTAATCGGGCGAGATTCTACTTTCAGATGCAACAGGAATTTTTGGGTTAGGTCAGTCTGTTCGCGAGATATGGGAGTTTGAAGCCAAGAAATCGTAGAGAAGGCAAAAAATTTTTCGCAATTCTGCTGCTCCGAACGCTTAACCAGAATGGCCAATGGAAAAAATACACATACCGTTGTAATCGGGCGAGTTTCTACTTTCAGATGCAATAGGAATTTTTGGGTTAGGTCAATCCGTTCGCGAGATATGGGTGTTTGAAGCCAAGAAATGGTTGAGAAGGCAAAAAATTTTTCGCAATTCTGCTGCTCCAAACGCTTAACCAAAATGGCCAAGGGAAAAAATACACATACCGCTGTAATCGGGCGAGATTCTACTTTCAGATGCAATAGGAATTTTTGGGTTAGGTCAATCCGTTCGCGAGATATGGGAGTTTGAAGCCAAGAAATGGTTGAGAAGGCAAAAAATTTTCGCAATTCTGCTGCTCCGAACGCTTAACCAGAATGGCCAAGGGAAAAAATACACATACCGTTGTAATCGGGCGAGTTTCTACTTTCAGATGCAATAGGAATTTTTGGGTTAGGTCAATCCGTTCGCGAGGTATGGGAGTTTGAAGCCAAGAAATGGTTGAGAAGGCAAAAAATTTTTCGCAATTCTGTTGCTCCAAACGCTTAACCAAAATGGCCAAGGGAAAACATACACATATCGTTGTAATCGGGCGAGTTTCTACTTTTAGATGCAACAGGAATTTTTGGTTTAGGTCAATCCGTTCGCGAGATATGGGAGTTTGAAGCTAAGAAATGGTTGAGAAGACAACAAATATTTCGCAGTTCTGCTGCTCCAAACGCTTAACCAGAATGGCCTAGGGAAAAAATACACATACCGTTGTAATCGGGCGAGTTTCTACTTTCAGATGCAATAGGAATTTTTGGGTTAGGTCAATCCGTTCGCGAGATATGGGACTTTGAAACCAAGAAATGGTTGAGAAGGCAAAAAATTTTTCGCAATTCTGCTGCTCCAAACGCTTAACCAGAATGGCCTAGGGAAAAAATACACATACCGTTGTAAGCGGGCGAGTTTCTACTTTCAGATGCAATAGGAATTTTTGGGTTAGGTCAATTCGTTCGCGAGATATGGGAGTTTGAAGCTAAGAAATGGTTGAGAAAGCAAAAAATTTTTCGCAATTCTGCTGCTCCAAACGCTTAACCAGAATGGCCTAGGGAAAAAATACACATACCGCTGTAATCGGGCGAGATTCTACTTTCAGATGCAATAGGAATTTTTGGGTTAGGTCAATTCGTTCGCGAGATATGGGAGTTTGAAGCCAAGAAATGGTTGAGAAGGCAAAAAATTTTTCGCAATTCTGCTGCTCCAAACGCTTAACCAGAATGGCCTAGGGAAAAAATACACATATCGTTGTAAGCGGGCGAGTTTCTACTTTCAGATGCAATAGGAATTTTTGGGTGAGGTCAATCCGTTCGCGAGATATGGGTCTTTGAAGCCAAGAAATGGTTGAGAAGGCAAAAAATTTTTCGCAATTCTGCTGCTCCGAACGCTTAACCAGAATGGCCTAGGGAAAAAATACATATACCGTTGTAATTGGGCGAGTTTCTACTTACAGATGCAATAGGAATTTTTGGGTTACGTCAATCCGTTCGCGAGATATGGGAGTTTGAAGCTAAGAAATGGTTGAGAAGGCAAAAAATTTTCGCAGTTCTGCTGCTCCAAACGCTTAACCAGAATGGCCTAGGGAAAAAATACACATACCGTTGTAATCGGGCGAGTTTCTACTGTCAGATGCAATAGGAATTTTTGGGTTAGGTCAATCCGTTCGCGAGATATGGGACTTTGAAACCAAGAAATGGTTGAGATAGCAAAAAATTTTTCGCAATTCTGCTGCTCCAAACGCTTAACCAGAATGGCCTAGGGAAAAAATACACATACCGTTGAAATCGGGCGAATTTCTACTTTCAGATGCAATAGGAATTTTTGGGTTAGGTCAATCCGTTCGCGAGATATGGGTCTTTGAAGCCAAGAAATGGTTGAGAAGGCAAAAAATTTTTCGCAATTCTGCTGCTCCGAACGCTTAACCAGAATGGCCTAGGGAAAAAATACACATACCGTTGTAATTGGGCGAGTTTCTACTTTCAGATGCAATAGGAATTTTTGGGTTACGTCAATCCGTTCGCGAGATATGAGTGTTTGAAGCTAAGAAATGGTTGAGAAGGCAAAAAATTTTTCGCAATTCTGCTGCTCCAAACGCTTAACCAAAATGGCCAAGGGAAGAAATACACATACCGCTGTAATCGGGCGAGATTCTACTTTCAGATGCAACAGGAATTTTTGGGTTAGGTCAGTCTGTTCGCGAGATATGGGAGTTTGAAGCCAAGAAATCGTAGAGAAGGCAAAAAATTTTTCGCAATTCTGCTGCTCCGAACGCTTAACCAGAATGGCCAAGGGAAAAAATACACATACCGTTGTAATCGGGCGAGTTTCTACTTTCAGATGCAATAGGAATTTTTGGGTTAGGTCAATCCGTTCGCGAGATATGAGAGTTTGAAGCCAAGAAATGGTTGAGAAGGCAAAAAATTTTTCGCAATTCTGCTGCTCCAAACGCTTAACCAGAATGGCCTAGGGAAAAAATACACATACCGTTGAAATCGGGCGAATTTCTACTTTCAGATGCAATAGGAATTTTTGGGTTAGGTCAATCCGTTCGCGAGATATGGGTCTTTGAAGCCAAGAAATGGTTGAGAAGGCAAAAAATTTTTCTCAATTCTGCTGCTCCGAACGCTTAACCAGAATGGCCTAGGGAAAAAATACACATACCGTTGTAATTGGGCGAGTTTCTACTTTCAGATGCAATAGGAATTTTTGGGTTACGTCAATCCGTTCGCGAGATATGGGTGTTTGAAGCTAAGAAATGGTTGAGAAGGCAAAAAATTTTTCGCAATTCTGCTGCTCCAAACGCTTAACCAAAATGGCCAAGGGAAGAAATACACATACCGCTGTAATCGGGCGAGATTCTACTTTCAGATGCAACAGGAATTTTTGGGTTAGGGCAGTCTGTTCGCGAGATATGGGAGTTTGAAGCCAAGAAATCGTAGAGAAGGCAAAAAATTTTTCGCGATTCTGCTGCTCCGAACGCTTAACCAGAATGGCCAATGGAAAAAATACACATACCGTTGTAATCGGGCGAGTTTCTACTTTCAGATGCAATAGGAATTTTTGGGTTAGGTCAATCCGTTCGCGAGATATGGGTGTTTGAAGCCAAGAAATGGTTGAGAAGGCAAAAAATTTTTCGCAATTCTGCTGCTCCAAACGCTTAACCAAAATGGCCAAGGGAAAAAATACACATACCGCTGTAATCGGGCGAGATTCTACTTTCAGATGCAATAGGAATTTTTGGGTTAGGTCAATCCGTTCGCGAGATATGGGAGTTTGAAGCCAAGAAATGGTTGAGAAGGCAAAAAATTTTTCGCAATTCTGCTGCTCCAAACGCTTAACCAGAATGGCCTAGGGAAAAAATACACATACCGTTGTAAGCGGGCGAGTTTCTACTTTCAGATGCAATAGGAATTTTTGGGTTAGGTCAATTCGTTCGCGAGATATGGGAGTTTGAAGCCAAGAAATGGTTGAGAAGGCAAAAAATTTTTCGCAATTCTGCTGCTCCAAACGCTTAACCAGAATGGCCTAGGGAAAAAATACACATACCGTTGTAAGCGGGCGAGTTTCTACTTTCAGATGCAATAGGAATTTTTGGGTTAGGTCAATCCGTTCGCGAGATATGGGTCTTTGAAGCCAAGAAATGGTTGAGAAGGCAAAAAATTTTTCGCAATTCTGCTGCTCCGAACGCTTAACCAGAATGGCCTAGGGAAAAAATACACATACCGTTGTAATTGGGCGAGTTTCTACTTACAGATGCAATAGGAATTTTTGGGTTACGTCAATCCGTTCGCGAGATATGGGAGTTTGAAGCTAAGAAATGGTTGAGAAGGCAAAAAATTTTCGCAATTCTGCTGCTCCGAACGCTTAACCAGAATGGCCAAGGGAAAAAATACACATACCGTTGTAATCGGGCGAGTTTCTACTTTCAGATGCAATAGGAATTTTTGGGTTAGGTCAATCCGTTCGCGAGGTATGGGAGTTTGAAGCCAAGAAATGGTTGAGAAGGCAAAAAATTTTTCGCAATTCTGTTGCTCCAAACGCTTAACCAAAATGGCCAAGGGAAAACATACACATATCGTTGTAATCGGGCGAGTTTCTACTTTTAGATGCAACAGGAATTTTTGGTTTAGGTCAATCCGTTCGCGAGATATGGGAGTTTGAAGCTAAGAAATGGTTGAGAAGACAACAAATATTTCGCAGTTCTGCTGCTCCAAACGCTTAACCAGAATGGCCTAGGGAAAAAATACACATACCGTTGTAATCGGGCGAGTTTCTACTTTCAGGTGCAATAGGAATTTTTGGGTTAGGTCAATCCGTTCGCGAGATATGGGACTTTGAAACCAAGAAATGGTTGAGAAGGCAAAAAATTTTTCGCAATTCTGCTGCTCCAAACGCTTAACCAGAATGGCCTAGGGAAAAAATACACATACCGTTGTAATCGGGCGAATTTCTACTTTCAGATGCAATAGGAATTTTTGGGTTAGGTGAATCCGTTCGCGAGATATGGGTCTTTGAAGCCAAGAAATGGTTGAGAAGGCAAAAAATTTTTCGCAATTCTGCTGCTCCGAACGCTTAACCAGAATGGCCTAGGGAAAAAATACACATACCGTTGTAATTGGGCGAGTTTCTACTTTCAGATGCAATAGGAATTTTTGGGTTACGTCAATCCGTTCGCGAGATATGGGTGTTTGAAGCTAAGAAATGGTTGAGAAGGCAAAAAATTTTTCGCAATTATGCTGCTCCAAACGCTTAACCAGAATGGCCTAGGGAAAAAATACACATACCGTTGTAAGCGGGCGAGTTTCTACTTTCAGATGCAATAGGAATTTTTGGGTTAGGTCGATTCGTTCGCGAGATATGGGAGTTTGAAGCCAAGAAATGGTTGAGAAGGCAAAAAATTTTTCGCAATTCTGCTGCTCCAAACGCTTAACCAGAATGGCCAAGGGAAAAAATACACATACCGTTGTAAGCGGGCGAGTTTCTACTTTCAGATGCAATAGGAATTTTTGGGTTAGGTCAATCCGTTCGCGAGATATGGGTCTTTGCAGCCAAGAAATGGTTGAGAAGGCAAAAAATTTTTCGCAATTCTGCTGCTCCGAACGCTTAACCAGAATGGCCTAGGGAAAAAATACACATACCGTTGTAATTGGGCGAGTTTCTACTTACAGATGCAATAGGAATTTTTGGGTTACGTCAATCCGTTCGCGAGATATGGGAGTTTGAAGCTAAGAAATGGTTGAGAAGGCAAAAAATTTTCGCAATTCTGCTGCTCCGAACGCTTAACCAGAATGGCCAAGGGAAAAAATACACATACCGTTGTAATCGGGCGAGTTTCTACTTTCAGATGCAATAGGAATTTTTGGGTTAGGTCATTCCGTTCGCGAGATATGGGAGTTTGAAGCCAAGAAATGGTTGAGAAGGCAAAAAATTTTTCGCAATTCTGTTGCTCCAAACGCTTAACCAAAATGGCCAAGGGAAAACATACACATATCGTTGTAATCGGGCGAGTTTCTACTTTCAGATGCAACAGGAATTTTTGGTTTAGGTCAATCCGTTCGCGAGATATGGGAGTTTGAAGCTAAGAAATGGTTGAGAAGACAACAAATATTTCGCAGTTCTGCTGCTCCAAACGCTTAACCAGAATGGCCTAGGGAAAAAATACACATACCGTTGTAATCGGGCGAGTTTCTACTTTCAGATGCAATAGGAATTTTTGGGTTAGGTCAATCCGTTCGCGAGATATGGGACTTTGAAACCAAGAAATGGTTGAGAAGGCAAAAAATTTTTCGCAATTCTGCTGCTCCAAACGCTTAACCAGAATGGCCTAGGGAAAAAATACACATACCGTTGTAAGCGGGCGAGTTTCTACTTTCAGATGCAATAGGAATTTTTGGGTTAGGTCAATTCGTTCGCGAGATATGGGAGTTTGAAGCCAAGAAATGTTTGAGAAAGCAAAAAATTTTTCGCAATTCTGCTGCTCCAAACGATTAACCAGAATGGCCTAGGGAAAAAATACACATACCGTTGAAATCGGGCGAATTTCTACTTTCAGATGCAATAGGAATTTTTGGGTTAGGTGAATCCGTTCGCGAGATATGGGTCTTTGAAGCCAAGAAATGGTTGAGAAGGCAAAAAATTTTTCGCAATTCTGCTGCTCCGAACGCTTAACCAGAATGGCCTAGGGAAAAAATACACATACCGTTGTAATTGGGCGAGTTTCTACTTTCAGATGCAATAGGAATTTTTGGGTTACGTCAATCCGTTCGCGAGATATGGGTGTTTGAAGCTAAGAAATGGTTGAGAAGGCAAAAAATTTTTCGCAATTCTGCTGCTCCAAACGCTTAACCAGAATGGCCTAGGGAAAAAATACACATACCGTTGTAAGCGGGCGAGTTTCTACTTTCAGATGCAATAGGAATTTTTGGGTTAGGTCAATTCGTTCGCGAGATATGGGAGTTTGAAGCCAAGAAATGGTTGAGAAGGCAAAAAATTTTTCGCAATTCTGCTGCTCCAAACGCTTAACCAGAATGGCCTAGGGAAAAAATACACATACCGTTGTAATCGGGCGAATTTCTACTTTCAGATGCAATAGGAATTTTTGGGTTAGGTGAATCCGTTCGCGAGATATGGGTCTTTGAAGCCAAGAAATGGTTGAGAAGGCAAAAAATTTTTCGCAATTCTGCTGCTCCGAACGCTTAACCAGAATGGCCTAGGGAAAAAATACACATACCGTTGTAATTGGGCGAGTTTCTACTTTCAGATGCAATAGGAATTTTTGGGTTACGTCAATCCGTTCGCGAGATATGGGTGTTTGAAGCTAAGAAATGGTTGAGAAGGCAAAAAATTTTTCGCAATTCTGCTGCTCCAAACGCTTAACCAGAATGGCCTAGGGAAAAAATACGCATACCGTTGTAAGCGGGCGAGTTTCTACTTTCAGATGCAATAGGAATTTTTGGGTTAGGTCAATTCGTTCGCGAGATATGGGAGTTTGAAGCCAAGAAATGGTTGAGAAGGCAAAAAATTTTTCGCAATTCTGCTGCTCCAAACGCTTAACCAGAATGGCTGGGAAAAAATACACATACCGTTGTAATCGGGCGAATTTCTACTTTCAGATGCAATAGGAATTTTTGGGTTAGGTGAATCCGTTCGCGAGATATGGGTCTTTGAAGCCAAGAAATGGTTGAGAAGGCAAAAAATTTTTCGCCATTCTGCTGCTCCGAACGCTTAACCAGAATGGCCTAGGGAAAAAATACACATACCGTTGTAATTGGGCGAGTTTCTACTTTCAGATGCAATAGGAATTTTTGGGTTACGTCAATCCGTTCGCGAGATATGGGTGTTTGAAGCTAAGAAATGGTTGAGAAGGCAAAAAATTTTTCGCAATTCTGCTGCTCCAAACGCTTAACCAGAATGGCCTAGGGAAAAAATACACATACCGTTGTAAGCGGGCGAGTTTCTACTTTCAGATGCAATAGGAATTTTTGGGTTAGGTCAATTCGTTCGCGAGATATGGGAGTTTGAAGCCAAGAAATGGTTGAGAAGGCAAAAAATTTTTCGCAATTCTGCTGCTCC
Source organism: Ptiloglossa arizonensis (assembly GCF_051014685.1). NCBI lineage: Eukaryota > Metazoa > Arthropoda > Insecta > Hymenoptera > Colletidae > Ptiloglossa > Ptiloglossa arizonensis. Next base: position 74,284 of record NW_027479092.1, read on the forward strand.
AAACGCTTAACCAGAATGGCCTAGGGAAAAAATACACATACCGTTGTAAGCGGGCGAGTTTCTACTTTCAGATGCAATAGGAATTTTTGGGTTAGGTCAATCCGTTCGCGAGATATGGGTCTTTGAAGCCAAGAAATGGTTGAGAAGGCAAAAAATTTTTCGCAATTCTGCTGCTCCGAACGCTTAACCAGAATGGCCTAGGGAAAAAATACACATACCGTTGTAATTGGGCGAGTTTCTACTTACAGATGCAATAGGAATTTTTGGGTTACGTCAATCCGTTCGCGAGATATGGGAGTTTGAAGCTAAGAAATGGTTGAGAAGGCAAAAAATTTTCGCAATTCTGCTGCTCCGAACGCTTAACCAGAATGGCCAAGGGAAAAAATACACATACCGTTGTAATCGGGCGAGTTTCTACTTTCAGATGCAATAGGAATTTTTGGGTTAGGTCAATCCGTTCGCGAGATATGGGAGTTTGAAGCCAAGAAATTGTTGAGAAGGCAAAAAATTTTTCGCAATTCTGTTGCTCCAAACGCTTAACCAAAATGGCCAAGGGAAAACATACACATATCGTTGTAATCGGGCGAGTTTCTACTTTCAGATGCAACAGGAATTTTTGGTTTAGGTCAATCCGTTCGCGAGATATGGGAGTTTGAAGCTAAGAAATGGTTGAGAAGACAACAAATATTTCGCAGTTCTGCTGCTCCAAACGCTTAACCAGAATGGCCTAGGGAAAAAATACACATACCGTTGTAATCGGGCGAGTTTCTACTTTCAGATGCAATAGGAATTTTTGGGCTAGGTCAATCCGTTCGCGAGATATGGGACTTTGAAACCAAGAAATGGTTGAGAAGGCAAAAAATTTTTCGCAATTCTGCTGCTCCAAACGCTTAACCAGAATGGCCTAGGGAAAAAATACACATACCGTTGTAAGCGGGCGAGTTTCTACTTTCAGATGCAATAGGAATTTTTGGGTTAGGTCAATTCGTTCGCGAGATATGGGAGTTTGAAGCCAAGAAATGTTTGAGAAAGCAAAAAATTTTTCGCAATTCTGCTGCTCCAAATGCTTAACCAGAATGGCCTAGGGAAAAAATACACATACCGTTGAAATCGGGCGAATTTCTACTTTCAGATGCAATAGGAATTTTTGGGTTAGGTGAATCCGTTCGCGAGATATGGGTCTTTGAAGCCAAGAAATGGTTGAGAAGGCAAAAAATTTTTCGCAATTCTGCTGCTCCGAACGCTTAACCAGAATGGCCTAGGGAAAAAATACACATACCGTTGTAATTGGGCGAGTTTCTACTTTCAGATGCAATAGGAATTTTTGGGTTACGTCAATCCGTTCGCGAGATATGGGTGTTTGAAGCTAAGAAATGGTTGAGAATGCAAAAAATTTTTCGCAATTCTGCTGCCCCAAACGCTTAACCAAAATGGCCAAGGGAAAAAATACACATACCGCTGTAATCGGGCGAGATTCTACTTTCAGATGCAACAGGAATTTTTGGGTTAGGTCAGTCTGTTCGCGAGATATGGGAGTTTGAAGCCAAGAAATGGTAGAGAAGGCAAAAAATTTTTCGCAATTCTGCTGCTCCGAACGCTTAACCAGAATGGCCAAGGGAAAAAATACACATACCGTTGTAATCGGGCGAGTTTCTACTTTCAGATGCAATAGGAATTTTTGGGTTAGGTCAATCCGTTCGCGAGATATGGGAGTTTGAAGCCAAGAAATGGTTGAGAAGGCAAAAAATTTTTCGCAATTCTGCTGCTCCAAACGCTTAACCAAAATGGCCAAGGGAAAAAATACACATACCGCTGTAATCGGGCGAGATTCTACTTTCAGATGCAATAGGAATTTTTGGGTTAGGTCAGGCTGTTCGCGAGATATGGGAGTTTGAAGCCAAGAAATGGTAGAGAAGGCAAAAAATTTTTCACAATTCTGCTGCTCCAAACGCTTAACCAGAATGGGCTAGGGAAAAAATACACATACCGTTGTAATCGGGCGAGTTTCTACTTTCAGATGCAATAGGAATTTTTGGGTTAGGTCAATCCGTTCGCGAGATATGGGACTTTGAAGCCAAGAAATGGTTGAGAAGGCAAAAAATTTTTCGCAATTCTGCTGCTCCAAACGCTTAACCAGAATGGCCTAGGGAAAAATACACATACCGTTGTAATCGGGCGAGTTTCTACTTTCCGATGCAATAGGAATTTTTGGGTTAGGTCAATCCGTTCGCAAGATATGGGTGTTTGAAGCTAAGAAATGGTTGAGAAGACAACAAATTTTTCGCAAGTCTGATACTCGAAACCAATAACTACTATTGCCTAGGGCAAAAATACACATACCGTTGTAATCGGGCGAGTTTCTACTTTCTGATGCAATAGGAATTTTTGGGTTAGGTCAATCCGTTCGCGAGATATGGGTCTTTGAAGCCAAGAAATGGTTGAGAAGGCAAAAAATTTTTCGCAATTCTGCTGCTCCGAACGCTTAACCAGAATGGCCTAGGGAAAAAATACACATACCGTTGTAATTGGGCGAGTTTCTACTTTCAGATGCAATAGGAATTTTTGGGTTACGTCAATCCGTTCGTGAGATATGGGAGTTTGAAGCTAAGAAATGGTTGAGAAGGCAAAAAATTTTTCACAATTCTGCTGCTCCAAACGCTTAACCAGAATGGGCTAGGGAAAAAATACACATTCCGTTGTAATCGGGCGAGTTTCTACTTTCAGATGCAATAGGAATTTTTGGGTTAGGTCAATCCGTTCGCGAGATATGGGAGTTTGAAGACAAGAAATGGTTGAGAAGGCAAAAAATTTTTCGCAATTCTGCTGCTCCGAACGCTTAACCAGAATGGCCTAGCGAAAAAATACACATACCGTTGTAATCGGGCGAGTTTCTACTTTCAGATGCAATAGGAATTTTTGGGTTAGGTCAATCCGTTCGCGAGATATGGGAGTTTGAAGCCAAGAAATGGTAGAGAAGGCAAAAAATTTTTCACAATTCTGCTGCTCCAAACGCTTAACCAGAATGGCCTAGGGAAAAAATACACATACCGTTGTAAGCGGGCGAGTTTCTACTTTCAGATGCAATAGGAATTTTTGGGTTAGGTCAATTCGTTCGCGAGATATGGGAGTTTGAAGCCAAGAAATGTTTGAGAAAGCAAAAAATTTTTCGCAATTCTGCTGCTCCAAACGCTTAACCAGAATGGCCTAGGGAAAAAATACACATACCGTTGAAATCGGGCGAATTTCTACTTTCAGATGCAATAGGAATTTTTGGGTTAGGTGAATCCGTTCGCGAGATATGGGTCTTTGAAGCCAAGAAATGGTTGAGAAGGCAATAAATTTTTCGCAATTCTGCTGCTCCGAACGCTTAACCAGAATGGCCTAGGGAAAAAATACACATACCGTTGTAATTGGGCGAGTTTCTACTTTCAGATGCAATAGGAATTTTTGGGTTACGTCAATCCGTTCCCGAGATATGGGTGTTTGAAGCTAAGAAATGGTTGAGAAGGCAAAAAATTTTTCGCAATTCTGCTGCTCCAAACGCTTAACCAAAATGGCCAAGGGAAAAAATACACATACCGCTGTAATCGGGCGAGATTCTACTTTCAGATGCAACAGGAATTTTTGGGTTAGGTCAGTCTGTTCGCGAGATATGGGAGTTTGAAGCCAAGAAATGGTAGAGAAGGCAAAAAATTTTTCGCAATTCTGCTGCTCCGAACGCTTAACCAGAATGGCCAAGGGAAAAAATACACCTACCGTTGTAATCGAGCGAGTTTCTACTTTCAGATGCAATAGGAATTTTTGGGTTAGGTCAATCCGTTCGCGAGATATGGGAGTTTGAAGCCAAGAAATGGTTGAGAAGGCAAAAAATTTTTCGCAATTCTGCTGCTAAAAACGCTTAACCAAAATGGCCAAGGGAAAAAATACACATACCGCTGTAATCGGGCGAGATTCTACTTTCAGATGCAATAGGAATTTTTGGGTTAGGTCAGGCTGTTCGCGAGATATGGGAGTTTGAAGCCAAGAAATGGTAGAGAAGGCAAAAAATTTTTCACAATTCTGCTGCTCCAAACGCTTAACCAGAATGGGCTAGGGAAAAAATACACATACCGTTGTAATCGGGCGAGTTTCTACTTTCAGATGCAATAGGAATTTTTGGGTTAGGTCAATCCGTTCGCGAGATATGGGAGTTTGAAGCTAAGAAATGGTTGAGAAGGCAAAAAATTTTTCGCAATTCTGCTGCTCCAAACGCTTAACCAGAATGGCCTAGGGAAAAATACACATACCGTTGTAATCGGGCGAGTTTCTACTTTCCGATGCAATAGGAATTTTTGGGTTAGGTCAATCCGTTCGCAAGATATGGGAGTTTGAAGCTAAGAAATGGTTGAGAAGACAACAAATTTTTCGCAAGTCTGATACTCGAAACCAATAACTACTATTGCCTAGGGCAAAAATACACATACCGTTGTAATCGGGCGAGTTTCTACTTTCTGATGCAATACGAATTTTTGGGTTAGGTCAATCCGTTCGCGAGATATGGGTCTTTGAAGCCAAGAAATGGTTGAGAAGGCAAAAAATTTTTCGCAATTCTGCTGCTCCGAACGCTTAACCAGAATGGCCTAGGGAAAAAATACACATACCGTTGTAATTAGGCGAGTTTCTACTTTCAGATGCAATAGGAATTTTTGGGTTACGTCAATCCGTTCGCGAGATATGGGAGTTTGAAGCTAAGAAATGGTTGAGAAGGCAAAAAATTTTTCACAATTCTGCTGCTCCAAACGCTTAACCAGAATGGGCTAGGGAAGAAATACACATACCGTTGTAATCGGGCGAGTTTCTACTTTCAGATGCAATAGGAATTTTTGGGTTAGGTCAATCCGTTCGCGAGATATGGGACTTTGAAACCAAGAAATGGTTGAGAAGGCAAAAAATTTTTCGCAATTCTGCTGCTCCAAACGCTTAACCAGAATGGCCTAGGGAAAAAATACACATACCGTTGTAAGCGGGCGAGTTTCTACTTTCAGATGCAATAGGAATTTTTGGGTTAGGTCAATTCGTTCGCGAGATATGGGAGTTTGAAGCCAAGAAATGTTTGAGAAAGCAAAAAATTTTTCGCAATTCTGCTGCTCCAAACGCTTAACCAGAATGGCCTAGGGAAAAAATACACATACCGTTGAAATCGGGCGAATTTCTACTTTCAGATGCAATAGGAATTTTTGGGTTAGGTGAATCCGTTCGCGAGATATGGGTCTTTGAAGCCAAGAAATGGTTGAGAAGGCAAAAAATTTTTCGCAATTCTGCTGCTCCGAACGCTTAACCAGAATGGCCTAGGGAAAAAATACACATACCGTTGTAATTGGGCGAGTTTCTAGTTTCAGATGCAATAGGAATTTTTGGGTTACGTCAATCCGTTCGCGAGATATGGGTGTTTGAAGCTAAGAAATGGTTGAGAATGCAAAAAATTTTTCGCAATTCTGCTGCCCCAAACGCTTAACCAAAATGGCCAAGGGAAAAAATACACATACCGCTGTAATCGGGCGAGATTCTACTTTCAGATGCAACAGGAATTTTTGGGTTAGGTCAGTCTGTTCGCGAGATATGGGAGTTTGAAGCCAAGAAATGGTAGAGAAGGCAAAAAATTTTTCGCAATTCTGCTGCTCCGAACGCTTAACCAGAATGGCCAAGGGAAAAAATACACATACCGTTGTAATCGGGCGAGTTTCTACTTTCAGATGCAATAGGAATTTTTGGGTTAGGTCAATCCGTTCGCGAGATATGGGAGTTTGAAGCCAAGAAATGGTTGAGAAGGCAAAAAATTTTTCGCAATTCTGCTGCTCCAAACGCTTAACCAAAATGGCCAAGGGAAAAAATACACATACCGCTGTAATCGGGCGAGATTCTACTTTCAGATGCAATAGGAATTTTTGGGTTAGGTCAGGCTGTTCGCGAGATATGGGAGTTTGAAGCCAAGAAATGGTAGAGAAGGCAAAAAATTTTTCACAATTCTGCTGCTCCAAACGCTTAACCAGAATGGGCTAGGGAAAAAATACACATACCGTTGTAATCGGGGGAGTTTCTACTTTCAGATGCAATAGGAATTTTTGGGTTAGGTCAATCCGTTCGCGAGATATGGGACTTTGAAGCCAAGAAATGGTTGAGAAGGCAAAAAATTTTTCGCAATTCTGCTGCTCCAAACGCTTAACCAGAATGGCCTAGGGAAAAATACACATACCGTTGTAATCGGGCGAGTTTCTACTTTCCGATGCAATAGGAATTTTTGGGTTAGGTCAATCCGTTCGCAAGATATGGGAGTTTGAAGCTAAGAAATGGTTGAGAAGACAACAAATTTTTCGCAAGTCTGATACTCGAAACCAATAACTACTATTGCCTAGGGCAAAAATACACATACCGTTGTAATCGGGCGAGTTTCTACTTTCTGATGCAATAGGAATTTTTGGGTTAGGTCAATCCGTTCGCGAGATATGGGTCTTTGAAGCCAAGAAATGGTTGAGAAGGCAAAAAATTTTTCGCAATTCTGCTGCTCCGAACGCTTAACCAGAATGGCCTAGGGAAAAAATACACATACCGTTGTAATTGGGCGAGTTTCTACTTTCAGATGCAATAGGAATTTTTGGGTTACGTCAATCCGTTCGCGAGATATGGGAGTTTGAAGCTAAGAAATGGTTGAGAAGGCAAAAAATTTTTCACAATTCTGCTGCTCCAAACGCTTAACCAGAATGGGCTAGGGAAAAAATACACATTCCGTTGTAATCGGGCGAGTTTCTACTTTCAGATGCAATAGGAATTTTTGGGTTAGGTCAATCCGTTCGCGAGATATGGGAGTTTGAAGACAAGAAATGGTTGAGAAGGCAAAAAATTTTTCGCAATTCTGCTGCTCCGAACGCTTAACCAGAATGGCCTAGCGAAAAAATACACATACCGTTGTAATCGGGAGAGTTTCTACTTTCAGATGCAATAGGAATTTTTGGGTTAGGTCAATCCGTTCGCGAGATATGGGAGTTTGAAGCCAAGAAATGGTAGAGAAGGCAAAAAATTTTTCACAATTCTGCTGCTCCAAACGCTTAACCAGAATGGCCTAGGGAAAAAATACACATACCGTTGTAAGCGGGCGAGTTTCTACTTTCAGATGCAATAGGAATTTTTGGGTTAGGTCAATTCGTTCGCGAGATATGGGAGTTTGAAGCCAAGAAATGTTTGAGAAAGCAAAAAATTTTTCGCAATTCTGCTGCTCCAAACGCTTAACCAGAATGGCCTAGGGAAAAAATACACATACCGTTGAAATCGGGCGAATTTCTACTTTCAGATGCAATAGGAATTTTTGGGTTAGGTGAATCCGTTCGCGAGATATGGGTCTTTGAAGCCAAGAAATGGTTGAGAAGGCAATAAATTTTTCGCAATTCTGCTGCTCCGAACGCTTAACCAGAATGGCCTAGGGAAAAAATACACATACCGTTGTAATTGGGCGAGTTTCTACTTTCAGATGCAATAGGAATTTTTGGGTTACGTCAATCCGTTCCCGAGATATGGGTGTTTGAAGCTAAGAAATGGTTGAGAAGGCAAAAAATTTTTCGCAATTCTGCTGCTCCAAACGCTTAACCAAAATGGCCAAGGGAAAAAATACACATACCGCTGTAATCGGGCGAGATTCTACTTTCAGATGCAACAGGAATTTTTGGGTTAGGTCAGTCTGTTCGCGAGATATGGGAGTTTGAAGCCAAGAAATGGTAGAGAAGGCAAAAAATTTTTCGCAATTCTGCTGCTTCGAACGCTTAACCAGAATGGCCAAGGGAAAAAATACACCTACCGTTGTAATCGAGCGAGTTTCTACTTTCAGATGCAATAGGAATTTTTGGGTTAGGTCAATCCGTTCGCGAGATATGGGAGTTTGAAGCCAAGAAATGGTTGAGAAGGCAAAAAATTTTTCGCAATTCTGCTGCTCCAAACGCTTAACCAAAATGGCCAAGGGAAAAAATACACATACCGCTGTAATCGGGCGAGATTCTACTTTCAGATGCAATAGGAATTTTTGGGTTAGGTCAGGCTGTTCGCGAGATATGGGAGTTTGAAGCCAAGAAATGGTAGAGAAGGCAAAAAATTTTTCACAATTCTGCTGCTCCAAACGCTTAACCAGAATGGGCTAGGGAAAAAATACACATACCGTTGTAATCGGGCGAGTTTCTACTTTCAGATGCAATAGGAATTTTTGGGTTAGGTCAATCCGTTCGCGAGATATGGGACTTTGAAGCCAAGAAATGGTTGAGAAGGCAAAAGATTTTTCGCAATTCTGCTGCTCCAAACGCTTAACCAGAATGGCCTAGGGAAAAATACACATACCGTTGTAATCGGGCGAGTTTCTACTTTCCGATGCAATAGGAATTTTTGGGTTAGGTCAATCCGTTCGCAAGATATGGGAGTTTGAAGCTAAGAAATGGTTGAGAAGACAACAAATTTTTCGCAAGTCTGATACTCGAAACCAATAACTACTATTGCCTAGGGCAAAAATACACATACCGTTGTAATCGGGCGAGTTTCTACTTTCTGATGCAATACGAATTTTTGGGTTAGGTCAATCCGTTCGCGAGATATGGGTCTTTGAAGCCAAGAAATGGTTGAGAAGGCAAAAAATTTTTCGCAATTCTGCTGCTCCGAACGCTTAACCAGAATGGCCTGGGGAAAAATACACATACCGTTGTAATTCGGCGAGTTTCTACTTTCAGATGCAATAGGAATTTTTGGGTTACGTCAATCCGTTCGCGAGATATGGGAGTTTGAAGCTAAGAAATGGTTGAGAAGGCAAAAAATTTTTCACAATTCTGCTGCTCCAAACGCTTAACCAGAATGGCCTAGGGAAAAAATACACATACCGTTGTAATCGGGCGAGTTTCTACTTTCAGATGCAATAGGAATTTTTGGGTTAGGTCAATCCGTTCGCGAGATATGGGAGTTTGAAGCCAAGAAATGGTAGAGAAGGCAAAAAATTTTTCACAATTCTGCTGCTCCAAACGCTTAGCCAGAATGGCCTAGGGAAAAAATACACATACCGTTGTAATCGGGCGAGTTTCTACTGTCAGATGCAATAGGAATTTTTGGGTTAGGTCAATCCGTTCGCGAGATATGGGAGTTTGAAGCCAAGAAATGGTTGAGAAGGCAAAAAATTTTTCGCAATTCTGCTGCTCCGAACGCTTAACCAGAATGGCCAAGGGAAAAAATATACCTACCGTTGTAATCGAGCGAGTTTCTACTTTCAGATGCAATAGGAATTTTTGGGTTAGGTCAATCCGTTCGCGAGATATGGGAGTTTGAAGCCAAGAAATGGTTGAGAAGGCAAAAAATTTTTCGCAATTCTGCTGCTCCAAACGCTTAACCAAAATGGCCAAGGGAAAAAATACACATACCGCTGTAATCGGGCGAGATTCTACTTTCAGATGCAATAGGAATTTTTGGGTTAGGTCAGGCTGTTCGCGAGATATGGGAGTTTGAAGCCAAGAAATGGTTGAGAAGGCAAAAAATTTTTCGCAATTCTGCTGCTCCGAACGCTTAACCAGAATGGCCTAGGGAAAAAATACACATACCGTTGTAATTCGGCGAGTTTCTACTTTCAGATGCAATAGGAATTTTTGGGTTACGTCAATCCGTTCGCGAGATATGGGAGTTTGAAGCTAAGAAATGGTTGAGAAGGCAAAAAATTTTTCACAATTCTGCTGCTCCAAACGCTTAACCAGAATGGGCTAGGGAAAAAATACACATACCGTTGTAATCGGGCGAGTTTCTACTTTCAGATGCAATAGGAATTTTTGGGTTAGGTCAATCCGTTCGCGAGATATGGGAGTTTGAAGACAAGAAATGGTTGAGAAGGCAAAAAATTTTTCGCAATTCTGCTGCTCCGAACGCTTAACCAGAATGGCCTAGCGAAAAAATACACATACCGTTGTAATCGGGCGAGTTTCTACTTTCAGATGCAATAGGAATTTTTGGGTTAGGTCAATCCGTTCGCGAGATATGGGAGTTTGAAGCCAAGAAATGGTAGAGAAGGCAAAAAATTTTTCACAATTCTGCTGCTCCAAACGCTTAACCAGAATGGCCTAGGGAAAAAATACACATACCGTTGTAATCGGGCGAGTTTCTACTTTCAGATGCAATAGGAATTTTTGGGTTAGGTCAATCCGTTCGCGAGATATGGGAGTTTGAAGCCAAGAAATGGTAGAGAAGGCAAAAAATTTTTCACAATTCTGCTGCTCCAAACGCTTAACCAGAATGGCCTAGGGAAAAAATACACATACCGTTGTAATCGGGCGAGTTTCTACTGTCAGATGCAATAGGAATTTTTGGGTTAGGTCAATCCGTTCGCGAGATATGGGAGTTTGAAGCCAAGAAATGGTTGAGAAGGCAAAAAATTTTTCGCAATTCTGCTGCTCCGAACGCTTAACCAGAATGGCCAAGGGAAAAAATATACCTACCGTTGTAATCGAGCGAGTTTCTACTTTCAGATGCAATAGGAATTTTTGGGTTAGGTCAATCCGTTCGCGAGATATGGGAGTTTGAAGCCAAGAAATGGTTGAGAAGGCAAAAAATTTTTCGCAATTCTGCTGCTCCAAACGCTTAACCAAAATGGCCAAGGGAAAAAATACACATACCGCTGTAATCGGGCGAGATTCTACTTTCAGATGCAATAGGAATTTTTGGGTTAGGTCAGGCTGTTCGCGAGATATGGGAGTTTGAAGCCAAGAAATGGTAGAGAAGGCAAAAAATTTTTCACAATTCTGCTGCTCCAAACGCTTAACCAGAATGGGCTAGGGAAAAAATACACATACCGTTGTAATCGGGCGAGTTTCTACTTTCAGATGCAATAGGAATTTTTGGGTTATGTCAATCCGTTCGCGAGATATGGGACTTTGAAGCCAAGAAATGGTTGAGAAGGCAAAAAATTTTTCGCAATTCTGCTGCTCCAAACGCTTAACCAGAATGGCCTAGGGAAAAATACACATACCGTTGTAATCGGGCGAGTTTCTACTTTCCGATGCAATAGGAATTTTTGGGTTAGGTCAATCCGTTCGCAAGATATGGGAGTTTGAAGCTAAGAAATGGTTGAGAAGACAACAAATTTTTCGCAAGTCTGATACTCGAAACCAATAACTACTATTGCCTAGGGCAAAAATACACATACCGTTGTAATCGGGCGAGTTTCTACTTTCTGATGCAATACGAATTTTTGGGTTAGGTCAATCCGTTCGCGAGATATGGGTCTTTGAAGCCAAGAAATGGTTGAGAAGGCAAAAAATTTTTCGCAATTCTGCTGCTCCGAACGCTTAACCAGAATGGCCTAGGGAAAAAATACACATACCGTTGTAATTGGGCGAGTTTCTACTTTCAGATGCAATAGGAATTTTTGGGTTACGTCAATCCGTTCGCGAGATATGGGAGTTTGAAGCTAAGAAATGGTTGAGAAGGCAAAAAATTTTTCACAATTCTGCTGCTCCAAACGCTTAACCAGAATGGGCTAGGGAAAAAATACACATACCGTTGTAATCGGGCGAGTTTCCACTTTCAGATGCAATAGGAATTTTTGGGTTAGGTCAATCCGTTCGCGAGATATGGGAGTTTGAAGACAAGAAATGGTTGAGAAGGCAAAAAATTTTTCGCAATTCTGCTGCTCCGAACGCTTAACCAGAATGGCCTAGCGAAAAAATACACATACCGTTGTAATCGGGCGAGTTTCTACTTTCAGATGCAATAGGAATTTTTGGGTTAGGTCAATCCGTTCGCGAGATATGGGAGTTTGAAGCCAAGAAATGGTAGAGAAGGCAAAAAATTTTTCACAATTCTGCTGCTCCAAACGCTTAACCAGAATGGCCTAGGGAAAAAATACACATACCGTTGTAATCGGGCGAGTTTCTACTTTCAGATGCAATAGGAATTTTTGGGTTAGGTCAATCCGTTCGCGAGATATGGGAGTTTGAAGCCAAGAAATGGTAGAGAAGGCAAAAAATTTTTCACAATTCTGCTGCTCCAAACGCTTAACCAGAATGGCCTAGGGAGAAAATACACATACCGTTGTAATCGGGCGAGATTCTACTGTCAGATGCAATAGGAATTTTTGGGTTAGGTCAATCCGTTCGCGAGATATGGGAGTTTGAAGCCAAGAAATGGTTGAGAAGGCAAAAAATTTTTCGCAATTCTGCTGCTCCGAACGCTTAACCAGAATGGCCAAGGGAAAAAATACACCTACCGTTGTAATCGAGCGAGTTTCTACTTTCAGATGCAATAGGAATTTTTGGGTTAGGTCAATCCGTTCGCGAGATATGGGAGTTTGAAGCCAAGAAATGGTTGAGAAGGCAAAAAATTTTTCGCAATTCTGCTGCTCCAAACGCTTAACCAAAATGGCCAAGGGAAAAAATACACATACCGCTGTAATCGGGCGAGATTCTACTTTCAGATGCAATAGGAATTTTTGGGTTAGGTCAGGCTGTTCGCGAGATATGGGAGTTTGAAGCCAAGAAATGGTAGAGAAGGCAAAAAATTTTTCACAATTCTGCTGCTCCAAACGCTTAACCAGAATGGGCTAGGGAAAAAATACACATACCGTTGTAATCGGGCGAGTTTCTACTTTCAGATGCAATAGGAATTTTTGGGTTAGGTCAATCCGTTCGCGAGATATGGGACTTTGAAGCCAAGAAATGGTTGAGAAGGCAAAAAATTTTTCGCAATTCTGCTGCTCCAAACGCTTAACCAGAATGGCCTAGGGAAAAATACACATACCGTTGTAATCGGGCGAGTTTCTACTTTCCGATGCAATAGGAATTTTTGGGTTAGGTCAATCCGTTCGCAAGATATGGGAGTTTGAAGCTAAGAAATGGTTGAGAAGACAACAAATTTTTCGCAAGTCTGATACTCGAAACCAATAACTACTATTGCCTAGGGCAAAAATACACATACCGTTGTAATCGGGCGAGTTTCTACTTTCTGATGCAATACGAATTTTTGGGTTAGGTCAATCCGTTCGCGAGATATGGGTCTTTGAAGCCAAGAAATGGTTGAGAAGGCAAAAAATTTTTCGCAATTCTGCTGCTCCGAACGCTTAACCAGAATGGCCTAGGGAAAAAATACACATACCGTTGTAATTGGGCGAGTTTCTACTTTCAGATGCAATAGGAATTTTTGGGTTACGTCAATCCGTTCGCGAGATATGGGAGTTTGAAGCTAAGAAATGGTTGAGAAGGCAAAAAATTTTTCACAATTCTGCTGCTCCAAACGCTTAACCAGAATGGGCTAGGGGAAAAATACACATACCGTTGTAATCGGGCGAGTTTCTACTTTCAGATGCAATAGGAATTTTTGGGTTAGGTCAATCCGTTCGCGAGATATGGGAGTTTGAAGACAAGAAATGGTTGAGAAGGCAAAAAATTTTTCGCAATTCTGCTGCTCCGAACGCTTAACCAGAATGGCCTAGCGAAAAAATACACATACCGTTGTAATCGGGCGAGTTTCTACTTTCAGATGCAATAGGAATTTTTGGGTTAGGTCAATCCGTTCGCGAGATATGGGAGTTTGAAGCCAAGAAATGGTAGAGAAGGCAAAAAATTTTTCACAATTCTGCTGCTCCAAACGCTTAACCAGAATGGCCTAGGGAAAAAATACACATACCGTTGTAATCGGGCGAGTTTCTACTTTCAGATGCAATAGGAATTTTTGGGTTAGGTCAATCCGTTCGCGAGATATGGGAGTTTGAAGCCAAGAAATGGTAGAGAAGGCAAAAAATTTTTCACAATTCTGCTGCTCCAAACGCTTAACCAGAATGGCCTAGGGAAAAAATACACGTACCGTTGTAATCGGGCGAGTTTCTACTGTCAGATGCAATAGGAATTTTTGGGTTAGGTCAATCCGTTCGCGAGATATGGGAGTTTGAACACAAGAAATGGTTGAGAAGGCAAAAAATTTTTCGCAATTCTGCTGCTCCGAACGCTTAACCAGAATGGCCTAGGGAAAAAATAAACATACCGTTGTAATTGGGCGAGTTTCTACTTTCAGATGCAATAGGAATTTTTGGGTTACGTCAATCCGTTCGCGAGATATGGGTGTTTGAAGCTAAGAAATGGTTGAGAAGGCAAAAAATTTTTCGCAATTCTGCTGCTCCAAACGCTTAACCAAAATGGCCAAGGGATGAAATACACATACCGCTGTAATCGGGCGAGATTCTACTTTCAGATGCAATAGGAATTTTTGGGTTAGGTCAATTCGTTCGCGAGATATGGGAGTTTGAAGCCAAGAAATGGTTGAGAAGGCAAAAAATTTTTCGCAATTCTGCTGCTCCGAACGCTTATCCAGAATGACCAAGGGAAAAAATACACATACCGTTGTAAGCGGGCGAGTTTCTACTTTCAGATGCAATAGGAATTTTTGGGTTAGGTCAATTCGTTCGCGAGATATGGGAGTTTGAAGCCAAGAAATGTTTGAGAAAGCAAAAAATTTTTCGCAATTCTGCTGCTCCGAACGCTTAACCAGAATGGCCTAGGGAAAAAATACACATACCGTTGTAATTGGGCGAGTTTCTACTTTCAGATGCAATAGGAATTTTTGGGTTACGTCAATCCGTTCGCGAGATATGGGAGTTTGAAGCTAAGAAATGGTTGAGAAGGCAAAAAATTTTTCACAATTCTGCTGCTCCGAACGCTTAACCAGAATGGCCTAGCGAAAAAATACACATACCGTTGTAATCGGGCGAGTTTCTACTTTCAGATGCAATAGGAATTTTTGGGTTAGGTCAATCCGTTCGCGAGATATGGGAGTTTGAAGACAAGAAATGGTTGAGAAGGCAAAAAATTTTTCGCAATTCTGCTGCTCCGAACGCTTAACCAGAATGGCCTAGCGAAAAAATACACATACCGTTGTAATCGGGCGAGTTTCTACTTTCAGATGCAACAGGAATTTTTGGGTTAGGTCAATCCGTTCGCGAGATATGGGAGTTTGAAGCCAAGAAATGGTAGAGAAGGCAAAAAATTTTTCACAATTCTGCTGCTCCAAACGCTTAACCAGAATGGCCTAGGGAAAAAATACACATACCGTTGTAATCGGGCGAGTTTCTACTTTCAGATGCAATAGGAATTTTTGGGTTAGGTCAATCCGTTCGCGAGATATGGGAGTTTGAAGCCAAGAAATGGTAGAGAAGGCAAAAAATTTTTCACAATTCTGCTGCTCCAAACGCTTAACCAGAATGGCCTAGGGAAAAAATACACATACCGTTGTAATCGGGCGAGTTTCTACTGTCAGATGCAATAGGAATTTTTGGGTTAGGTCAAGCCGTTCGCGAGATATGGGAGTTTGAAGCCAAGAAATGGTAGAGAAGGCAAAAAATTTTTCGCAATTCTGCTGCTCCGAACGCTTAACCAGAATGGCCAAGGGAAAAAATACACCTACCGTTGTAATCGAGCGAGTTTCTACTTTCAGATGCAATAGGAATTTTTGGGTTAGGTCAATCCGTTCGCGAGATATGGGAGTTTGAAGCCAAGAAATGGTTGAGAAGGCAAAAAATTTTTCGCAATTCTGCTGCTCCAAACGCTTAACCAAAATGGCCAAGGGAAAAAATACACATACCGCTGTAATCGGGCGAGATTCTACTTTCAGATGCAATAGGAATTTTTGGGTTAGGTCAGGCTGTTCGCGAGATATGGGAGTTTGAAGCCAAGAAATGGTAGAGAAGGCAAAAAATTTTTCACAATTCTGCTGCTCCAAACGCTTAACCAGAATGGGCTAGGGAAAAAATACACATTCCGTTGTAATCGGGCGAGTTTCTACTTTCAGATGCAATAGGAATTTTTGGGTTAGGTCAATCCGTTCGCGAGATATGGGACTTTGAAGCCAAGAAATGGTTGAGAAGGCAAAAAATTTTTCGCAATTCTGCTGCTCCAAACGCTTAACCAGAATGGCCTAGGGAAAAATACACATACCGTTGTAATCGGGCGAGTTTCTACTTTCCGATGCAATAGGAATTTTTGGGTTAGGTCAATCCGTTCGCAAGATATGGGAGTTTGAAGCTAAGAAATGGTTGAGAAGACAACAAATTTTTCGCAAGTCTGATACTCGAAACCAATAACTACTATCGCCTAGGGCAAAAATACACATACCGTTGTAATCGGGCGAGTTTCTACTTTCTGATGCAATACGAATTTTTGGGTTAGGTCAATCCGTTCGCGAGATATGGGTCTTTGAAGCCAAGAAATGGTTGAGAAGGCAAAAAATTTTTCGCAATTCTGCTGCTCCGAACGCTTAACCAGAATGGCCTAGGGAAAAAATACACATACCGTTGTAATTGGGCGAGTTTCTACTTTCAGATGCAATAGGAATTTTTGGGTTAGGTCAATCCGTTCGCGAGATATGGGAGTTTGAAGACAAGAAATGGTTGAGAAGGCAAAAAATTTTTCGCAATTCTGCTGCTCCGAACGCTTAACCAGAATGGCCTAGCGAAAAAATACACATACCGTTGTAATCGGGCGAGTTTCTACTTTCAGATGCAATAGGAATTTTTGGGTTACGTCAATCCGTTCGCGAGATATGGGAGTTTGAAGCTAAGAAATGGTTGAGAAGGCAAAAAATTTTTCACAATTCTGCTGCTCCAAACGCTTAACCAGAATGGGCTAGGGAAAAAATACACATACCGTTGTAATAGGGCGAGTTTCTACTTTCAGATGCAATAGGAATTTTTGGGTTAGGTCAATCCGTTCGCGAGATATGGGAGTTTGAAGACAAGAAATGGTTGAGAAGGCAAAAAATTTTTCGCAATTCTGCTGCTCCGAACGCTTAACCAGAATGGCCTAGCGAAAAAATACACATACCGTTGTAATCGGGCGAGTTTCTACTTTCAGATGCAATAGGAATTTTTGGGTTAGGTCAATCCGTTCGCGAGATATGGGAGTTTGAAGCCAAGAAATGGTAGAGAAGGCAAAAAATTTTTCACAATTCTGCTGCTCCAAACGCTTAACCAGAATGGCCTAGGGAAAAAATACACATACCGTTGTAATCGGGCGAGTTTCTACTTTCAGATGCAATAGGAATTTTTGGGTTAGGTCAATCCGTTCGCGAGATATGGGAGTTTGAAGCCAAGAAATGGTAGAGAAGGCAAAAATTTTTCACAATTCTGCTGCTCCAAACGCTTAACCAGAATGGCCTAGGGAAAAAATACACATACCGTTGTAATCGGGCGAGTTTCTACTGTCAGATGCAATAGGAATTTTTGGGTTAGGTCAATCCGTTCGCGAGATATGGGAGTTTGAACACAAGAAATGGTTGAGAAGGCAAAAAATTTTTCGCAATTCTGCTGCTCCGAACGCTTAACCAGAATGGCCTAGGGAAAAAATAAACATACCGTTGTAATTGTGCGAGTTTCTACTTTCAGATGCAATAGGAATTTTTGGGTTACGTCAATCCGTTCGCGAGATATGGGTGTTTGAAGCTAAGAAATGGTTGAGAAGGCAAAAAATTTTTCGCAATTCTGCTGCTCCAAACGCTTAACCAAAATGGCCAAGGGAAGAAATACACATACCGCTGTAATCGGGCGAGATTCTACTTTCAGATGCAATAGGAATTTTTGGGTTAGGTCAATTCGTTCGCGAGATATGGGAGTTTGATGCCAAGAAATGGTTGAGAAGGCAAAAAATTTTTCGCAATTCTGCTGCTCCGAACGCTTATCCAGAATGACCAAGGGAAAAAATACACATACCGTTGTAATCGGGCGAGTTTCTACTTTCAGATGCAATAGGAATTTTTGGGTTAGGTCAATCCGTTCGCGAGATATGGGAGTTTGAAGCCAAGAAATGGTTGAGAAGGCAAAAAATTTTTCGCAATTCTGCTGCTCCAAACGCTTAACCAAAATGGCCAAGGGAAAAAATACACATATCGTTGTAATCGGGCGAGTTTCTACTTTCAGATGCAACAGGAATTTTTGGTTTAGGTCAATCCGTTCGCGAGATATGGGAGTTTGAAGCTAAGAAATGGTTGAGAAGACAACAAATATTTCGCAGTTCTGCTGCTCCAAACGCTTAACCAGAATGGCCTAGGGAAAAAATACACATACCGTTGTAATCGGGCGAGTTTCTACTTTCAGATGCAATAGGAATTTTTGGGTTAGGTCAATCCGTTCGCGAGATATGGGACTTTGAAACCAAGAAATGGTTGAGAAGGCAAAAAATTTTTCGCAATTCTGCTGCTCCAAACGCTTAACCAGAATGGCCTAGGGAAAAAATACACATACCGTTGTAAGCGGGCGAGTTTCTACTTTCAGATGCAATAGGAATTTTTGGGTTAGGTCAATTCGTTCGCGAGATATGGGAGTTTGAAGCCAAGAAATGTTTGAGAAAGCAAAAAATTTTTCGCAATTCTGCTGCTCCAAACGCTTAACCAGAATGGCCTAGGGAAAAAATACACATACCGTTGAAATCGGGCGAATTTCTACTTTCAGATGCAATAGGAATTTTTGGGTTAGGTCAATCCGTTCGCGAGATATGGGTCTTTGAAGCCAAGAAATGGTTGAGAAGGCAAAAAATTTTTCGCAATTCTGCTGCTCCGAACGCTTAACCAGAATGGCCTAGGGAAAAAATACACATACCGTTGTAATTGGGCGAGTTTCTACTTTCAGATGCAATAGGAATTTTTGGGTTACGTCAATCCGTTCGCGAGATATGGGTGTTTGAAGCTAAGAAATGGTTGAGAAGGCAAAAAATTTTTCGCAATTCTGCTGCTCCAAACGCTTAACCAAAATGGCCAAGGGAAGAAATACACATACCGCTGTAATCGGGCGAGATTCTACTTTCAGATGCAACAGGAATTTTTGGGTTAGGTCAGTCTGTTCGCGAGATATGGGAGTTTGAAGCCAAGAAATCGTAGAGAAGGCAAAAAATTTTTCGCAATTCTGCTGCTCCGAACGCTTAACCAGAATGGCCAAGGGAAAAAATACACATACCGTTGTAATCGGGCGAGTTTCTACTTTCAGATGCAATAGGAATTTTTGGGTTAGGTCAATCCGTTCGCGAGATATGGGAGTTTGAAGCCAAGAAATGGTTGAGAAGGCAAAAAATTTTTCGCAATTCTGCTGCTCCAAACGCTTAACCAAAATGGCCAAGGGAAAAAATACACATACCGCTGTAATCCGGCGAGATTCTACTTTCAGATGCAATAGGAATTTTTGGGTTAGGTCAATCCGTTCGCGAGATATGGGAGTTTGAAGCCAAGAAATGGTTGAGAAGGCAAAAAATTTTTCGCAATTCTGCTGCTCCAAACGCTTAACCAGAATGGCCTAGGGAAAAAATACACATACCGTTGTAAGCGGGCGAGTTTCTACTTTCAGATGCAATAGGAATTTTTGGGTTAGGTCAATTCGTTCGCGAGATATGGGAGTTTGAAGCCAAGAAATGGTTGAGAAGGCAAAAAATTTTTCGCAATTCTGCTGCTCCAAACGCTTAACCAGAATGGCCTAGGGAAAAAATACACATACCGTTGTAAGCGGGCGAGTTTCTACTTTCAGATGCAATAGGAATTTTTGGGTTAGGTCAATCCGTTCGCGAGATATGGGTCTTTGAAGCCAAGAAATGGTTGAGAAGGCAAAAAATTTTTCGCAATTCTGCTGCTCCGAACGCTTAACCAGAATGGCCTAGGGAAAAAATACACATACCGTTGTAATTGGGCGAGTTTCTACTTACAGATGCAATAGGAATTTTTGGGTTACGTCAATCCGTTCGCGAGATATGGGAGTTTGAAGCTAAGAAATGGTTGAGAAGGCAAAAAATTTTCGCAATTCTGCTGCTCCGAACGCTTAACCAGAATGGCCAAGGGAAAAAATACACATGCCGTTGTAATCGGGCGAGTTTCTACTTTCAGATGCAATAGGAATTTTTGGGTTAGGTCAATCCGTTCGCGAGATATGGGAGTTTGAAGCTAAGAAATGGTTGAGAAGGCAACAAATATTTCGCAGTTCTGCTGCTCCAAACGCTTAACCAGAATGGCCTAGGGAAAAAATACACATACCGTTGTAATCGGGCGAGTTTCTACTTTCAGATGCAATAGGAATTTTTGGGTTAGGTCAATCCGTTCGCGAAATATGGGACTTTGAAACCAAGAAATGGTTGAGAAGGCAAAAAATTTTTCGCAATTCTGCTGCTCCAAACGCTTAACCAGAATGGCCTAGGGAAAAAATACACATACCGTTGTAAGCGGGCGAGTTTCTACTTTCAGATGCAATAGGAATTTTTGGGTTAGGTCAATTCGTTCGCGAGATATGGGAGTTTGAAGACAAGAAGTGGTTGAGAAGACAACAAATTTTTCGCAGTTCTGCTGCTCCAAACGCTTAACCAGAGTGGCCTAGGGAAAAAATACACATACCGTTGTAATCGGGCCAGTTTCTACTTTCAGATGCAATAGGAATTTTTGGGTTAGGTCAATCCGTTCGCGAGATATGGGACTTTGAAGCCAAGAAATGGTTGAGAAGGCAAAAAATTTTTCGCAATTCTGCTGCACCAAACGCTTAACCAGAATGGCCTAGGGAGAAAATACACATATCGTTCTAATCGGGCGAATTTCTACTTTCTGATGCAATAGGAATTTTTGGGTTAGGTCAATCCGTTCGCGAGATATGGGAGTTTGAAGCCAAGAAATGGTAGAGAAGGCAAAAAATTTTTCACAATTCTGCTGCTCCAAACGCTTAACCAGAATGGCCTAGGGAAAAAATACACATACCGTTGTAATCGGGCGAGTTTCTACTTTCAGATGCAATAGGAATTTTTGGGTTAGGTCAATCCGTTCGCGAGATATGGGAGTTTGAAGCCAAGAAATGGTAGAGAAGGCAAAAAATTTTTCACAATTCTGCTGCTCCAAACGCTTAACCAGAATGGCCTAGGGAAAAAATACACATACCGTTGTAATCGGGCGAGTTTCTACTGTCAGATGCAATAGGAATTTTTGGGTTAGGTCAATCCGTTCGCGAGATATGGGAGTTTGAACACAAGAAATGGTTGAGAAGGCAAAAAATTTTTCGCAATTCTGCTGCTCCGAACGCTTAACCAGAATGGCCTAGGGAAAAAATAAACATACCGTTGTAATTGGGCGAGTTTCTACTTTCAGATGCAATAGGAATTTTTGGGTTACGTCAATCCGTTCGCGAGATATGGGTGTTTGAAGCTAAGAAATGGTTGAGAAGGCAAAAAATTTTTCGCAATTCTGCTGCTCCAAACGCTTAACCAAAATGGCCAAGGGAAGAAATACACATACCGCTGTAATCGGGCGAGATTCTACTTTCAGATGCAATAGGAATTTTTGGGTTAGGTCAATTCGTTCGCGAGATATGGGAGTTTGATGCCAAGAAATGGTTGAGAAGGCAAAAAATTTTTCGCAATTCTGCTGCTCCGAACGCTTATCCAGAATGACCAAGGGAAAAAATACACATACCGTTGTAATCGGGCGAGCTTCTACTTTCAGATGCAATAGGAATTTTTGGGTTAGGTCAATCCGTTCGCGAGATATGGGAGTTTGAAGCCAAGAAATGGTTGAGAAGGCAAAAAATTTTTCGCAATTCTGCTGCTCCAAACGCTTAACCAAAATGGCCAAGGGAAAAAATACACATATCGTTGTAATCGGGCGAGTTTCTACTTTCAGATGCAACAGGAATTTTTGGTTTAGGTCAATCCGTTCGCGAGATATGGGAGTTTGAAGCTAAGAAATGGTTGAGAAGACAACAAATATTTCGCAGTTCTGCTGCTCCAAACGCTTAACCAGAATGGCCTAGGGAAAAAATACACATACCGTTGTAATCGGGCGAGTTTCTACTTTCAGATGCAATAGGAATTTTTGGGTTAGGTCAATCCGTTCGCGAGATATGGGACTTTGAAACCAAGAAATGGTTGAGAAGGCAAAAAATTTTTCGCAATTCTGCTGCTCCAAACGCTTAACCAGAATGGCCTAGGGAAAAAATACACATACCGTTGTAAGCGGGCGAGTTTCTACTTTCAGATGCAATAGGAATTTTTGGGTTAGGTCAATTCGTTCGCGAGATATGGGAGTTTGAAGCCAAGAAATGTTTGAGAAAGCAAAAAATTTTTCGCAATTCTGCTGCTCCAAACGCTTAACCAGAATGGCCTAGGGAAAAAATACACATACCGTTGAAATCGGGCGAATTTCTACTTTCAGATGCAATAGGAATTTTTGGGTTAGGTCAATCCGTTCGCGAGATATGGGTCTTTGAAGCCAAGAAATGGTTGAGAAGGCAAAAAATTTTTCGCAATTCTGCTGCTCCGAACGCTTAACCAGAATGGCCTAGGGAAAAAATACACATACCGTTGTAATTGGGCGAGTTTCTACTTTCAGATGCAATAGGAATTTTTGGGTTACGTCAATCCGTTCGCGAGATATGGGTGTTTGAAGCTAAGAAATGGTTGAGAAGGCAAAAAATTTTTCGCAATTCTGCTGCTCCAAACGCTTAACCAAAATGGCCAAGGGAAGAAATACACATACCGCTGTAATCGGGCGAGATTCTACTTTCAGATGCAACAGGAATTTTTGGGTTAGGTCAGTCTGTTCGCGAGATATGGGAGTTTGAAGCCAAGAAATCGTAGAGAAGGCAAAAAATTTTTCGCAATTCTGCTGCTCCGAACGCTTAACCAGAATGGCCAAGGGAAAAAATACACATACCGTTGTAATCGGGCGAGTTTCTACTTTCAGATGCAATAGGAATTTTTGGGTTAGGTCAATCCGTTCGCGAGATATGGGAGTTTGAAGCCAAGAAATGGTTGAGAAGGCAAAAAATTTTTCGCAATTCTGCTGCTCCAAACGCTTAACCAAAATGGCCAAGGGAAAAAATACACATACCGCTGTAATCCGGCGAGATTCTACTTTCAGATGCAATAGGAATTTTTGGGTTAGGTCAATCCGTTCGCGAGATATGGGAGTTTGAAGCCAAGAAATGGTTGAGAAGGCAAAAAATTTTTCGCAATTCTGCTGCTCCAAACGCTTAACCAGAATGGCCTAGGGAAAAAATACACATACCGTTGTAAGCGGGCGAGTTTCTACTTTCAGATGCAATAGGAATTTTTGGGTTAGGTCAATTCGTTCGCGAGATATGTGAGTTTGAAGCCAAGAAATGGTTGAGAAGGCAAAAAATTTTTCGCAATTCTGCTGCTCCAAACGCTTAACCAGAATGGCCTAGGGAAAAAATACACATACCGTTGTAAGCGGGCGAGTTTCTACTTTCAGATGCAATAGGAATTTTTGGGTTAGGTCAATCCGTTCGCGAGATATGGGTCTTTGAAGCCAAGAAATGGTTGAGAAGGCAAAAAATTTTTCGCAATTCTGCTGCTCCGAACGCTTAACCAGAATGGCCTAGGGAAAAAATACACATACCGTTGTAATTGGGCGAGTTTCTACTTACAGATGCAATAGGAATTTTTGGGTTACGTCAATCCGTTCGCGAGATATGGGAGTTTGAAGCTAAGAAATGGTTGAGAAGGCAAAAAATTTTCGCAATTCTGCTGCTCCGAACGCTTAACCAGAATGGCCAAGGGAAAAAATACACATGCCGTTGTAATCGGGCGAGTTTCTACTTTCAGATGCAATAGGAATTTTTGGGTTAGGTCAATCCGTTCGCGAGATATGGGAGTTTGAAGCTAAGAAATGGTTGAGAAGGCAACAAATATTTCGCAGTTCTGCTGCTCCAAACGCTTAACCAGAATGGCCTAGGGAAAAAATACACATACCGTTGTAATCGGGCGAGTTTCTACTTTCAGATGCAATAGGAATTTTTGGGTTAGGTCAATCCGTTCGCGAAATATGGGACTTTGAAACCAAGAAATGGTTGAGAAGGCAAAAAATTTTTCGCAATTCTGCTGCTCCAAACGCTTAACCAGAATGGCCTAGGGAAAAAATACACATACCGTTGTAAGCGGGCGAGTTTCTACTTTCAGATGCAATAGGAATTTTTGGGTTAGGTCAATTCGTTCGCGAGATATGGGAGTTTGAAGCCAAGAAATGTTTGAGAAAGCAAAAAATTTTTCGCAATTCTGCTGCTCCAAACGCTTAACCAGAATGGCCTAGGGAAAAAATACACATACCGTTGAAATCGGGCGAATTTCTACTTTCAGATGCAATAGGAATTTTTGGGTTAGGTGAATCCGTTCGCGAGATATGGGTCTTTGAAGCCAAGAAATGGTTGAGAAGGCAAAAAATTTTTCGCAATTCTGCTGCTCCGAACGCTTAACCAGAATGGCCTAGGGAAAAAATACACATACCGTTGTAATCGGGCGAGTTTCTACTTTCAGATGCAACAGGAATTTTTGGGTTAGGTCAATCCGTTCGCGAGATATGGGACTTTGAAGCCAAGAAATGGTAGAGAAGGCAAAAAATTTTTCACAATTCTGCTGCTCCAAACGCTTAACCAGAATGGCCTAGGTAAAAAATACACATACCGTTGTAATCGGGCGAGTTTCTACTTTCAGATGCAATAGGAATTTTTGGGTTAGGTCAATCCGTTCGCGAGATATGGGAGTTTGAAGCCAAGAAATGGTAGAGAAGGCAAAAAATTTTTCACAATTCTGCTGCTCCAAACGCTTAACCGGAATGGCCTAGGGAAAAAATACACATACCGTTGTAATCGGGCGAGTTTCTACTGTCAGATGCAATAGGAATTTTTGGGTTAGGTCAATCCGTTCGCGAGATATGGGAGTTTGAACACAAGAAATGGTTGAGAAGGCAAAAAATTTTTCGCAATTCTGCTGCTCCGAACGCTTAACCAGAATGGCCTAGGGAAAAAATACACATATCGTTGTAATCGGGCGAGTTTCTACTTTCAGATGCAACAGGAATTTTTGGTTTAGGTCAATCCGTTCGCGAGACATGGGAGTTTGAAGCTAAGAAATGGTTGAGAAGACAACAAATTTTTCGCAGTTCTGCTGCTCCAAACGCTCAACCAGAATGGCCTAGGGAAAAAATACACATACCGTTGTAATCGGGCGAGTTTCTACTTTCAGATGCAATAGGAATTTTTGGGTTAGGTCAGTCTGTTCGCGAGATATGGGAGTTTG
Source organism: Ptiloglossa arizonensis (assembly GCF_051014685.1). Taxonomy (NCBI): domain Eukaryota; kingdom Metazoa; phylum Arthropoda; class Insecta; order Hymenoptera; family Colletidae; genus Ptiloglossa; species Ptiloglossa arizonensis. Next base: position 99,354 of record NW_027479092.1, read on the forward strand.
AAGCCAAGAAATGGTAGAGAAGGCAAAAAATTTTTCACAATTCTGCTGCTCCAAACGCTTAACCAGAATGGGCTAGGGAAAAAAAAAACATACCGTTGTAATCGGGCGAGTTTCTACTTTCAGATGCAATAGGAATTTTTGGGTTAGGTCAATCCGTTCGCGAGATATGGGAGTTTGAAGACAAGAAATGGTTGAGCAGGCAAAAAATTTTTCGCAATTCTGCTGCTCCGAACACTTAACCAGAATGGCCTAGGGAAAAAATACACATACCGTTGTAATCGGGCGAGTTTCTACTTTCAGATGCAACAGGAATTTTTGGTTTAGGTCAATCCGTTCGCGAGATATGGGAGTTTGAAGCTAAGAAATGGTTGAGAAGACAACAAATTTTTCGCACTTCTGCTGCTCCAAACGCTTAACTAGAATGGCCTAGGGAAGAAATACACATACCGTTGTAATCGGGCGAGTTTCTACTTTCAGATGCAACAGAATTTTTGGGTTAGGTCAGTCTGTTCGCGAGATATGGGAGTTTGAAGACAAGAAGTGGTTGAGAAGACAACAAATTTTTCGCAGTTCTGCTGCTCCAAACGCTTAACCAGAGTGGCCTAGGGAAAAAATACACATACCGTTGTAATCGGGCCAGTTTCTACTTTCAGATGCAATAGGAATTTTTGGGTTAGGTCAATCCGTTCGCGAGATATGGGAGTTTGAAGCTAAGAAATGGTTGAGAAGGCAACAAATATTTCGCAGTTCTGCTGCTCCAAACGCTTAACCAGAATGGCCTAGGGAAAAAATACACATACCGTTGTAATCGGGCGAGTTTCTACTTTCAGATGCAATAGGAATTTTTGGGTTAGGTCAATCCGTTCGCGAAATATGGGACTTTGAAACCAAGAAATGGTTGAGAAGGCAAAAAATTTTTCGCAATTCTGCTGCTCCAAACGCTTAACCAGAATGGCCTAGGGAAAAAATACACATACCGTTGTAAGCGGGCGAGTTTCTACTTTCAGATGCAATAGGAATTTTTGGGTTAGGTCAATTCGTTCGCGAGATATGGGAGTTTGAAGCCAAGAAATGTTTGAGAAAGCAAAAAATTTTTCGCAATTCTGCTGCTCCAAACGCTTAACCAGAATGGCCTAGGGAAAAAATACACATACCGTTGAAATCGGGCGAATTTCTACTTTCAGATGCAATAGGAATTTTTGGGTTAGGTGAATCCGTTCGCGAGATATGGGTCTTTGAAGCCAAGAAATGGTTGAGAAGGCAAAAAATTTTTCGCAATTCTGCTGCTCCGAACGCTTAACCAGAATGGCCTAGGGAAAAAATACACATACCGTTGTAATCGGGCGAGTTTCTACTTTCAGATGCAACAGGAATTTTTGGGTTAGGTCAATCCGTTCGCGAGATATGGGACTTTGAAGCCAAGAAATGGTAGAGAAGGCAAAAAATTTTTCACAATTCTGCTGCTCCAAACGCTTAACCAGAATGGCCTAGGTAAAAAATACACATACCGTTGTAATCGGGCGAGTTTCTACTTTCAGATGCAATAGGAATTTTTGGGTTAGGTCAATCCATTCGCGAGATATGGGAGTTTGAAGCCAAGAAATGGTAGAGAAGGCAAAAAATTTTTCACAATTCTGCTGCTCCAAACGCTTAACCGGAATGGCCTAGGGAAAAAATACACATACCGTTGTAATCGGGCGAGTTTCTACTGTCAGATGCAATAGGAATTTTTGGGTTAGGTCAATCCGTTCGCGAGATATGGGAGTTTGAACACAAGAAATGGTTGAGAAGGCAAAAAATTTTTCGCAATTCTGCTGCTCCGAACGCTTAACCAGAATGGCCTAGGGAAAAAATACACATATCGTTGTAATCGGGCGAGTTTCTACTTTCAGATGCAACAGGAATTTTTGGTTTAGGTCAATCCGTTCGCGAGACATGGGAGTTTGAAGCTAAGAAATGGTTGAGAAGACAACAAATTTTTCGCAGTTCTGCTGCTCCAAACGCTCAACCAGAATGGCCTAGGGAAAAAATACACATACCGTTGTAATCGGGCGAGTTTCTACTTTCAGATGCAATAGGAATTTTTGGGTTAGGTCAGTCTGTTCGCGAGATATGGGAGTTTGAAGCCAAGAAATGGTAGAGAAGGCAAAAAATTTTTCACAATTCTGCTGCTCCAAACGCTTAACCAGAATGGGCTAGGGAAAAAAAAAACATACCGTTGTAATCGGGCGAGTTTCTACTTTCAGATGCAATAGGAATTTTTGGGTTAGGTCAATCCGTTCGCGAGATATGGGAGTTTGAAGACAAGAAATGGTTGAGCAGGCAAAAAATTTTTCGCAATTCTGCTGCTCCGAACACTTAACCAGAATGGCCTAGGGAAAAAATACACATACCGTTGTAATCGGGCGAGTTTCTACTTTCAGATGCAACAGGAATTTTTGGTTTAGGTCAATCCGTTCGCGAGATATGGGAGTTTGAAGCTAAGAAATGGTTGAGAAGACAACAAATTTTTCGCACTTCTGCTGCTCCAAACGCTTAACTAGAATGGCCTAGGGAAGAAATACACATACCGTTGTAATCGGGCGAGTTTCTACTTTCAGATGCAACAGAATTTTTGGGTTAGGTCAGTCTGTTCGCGAGATATGGGAGTTTGAAGACAAGAAGTGGTTGAGAAGACAACAAATTTTTCGCAGTTCTGCTGCTCCAAACGCTTAACCAGAGTGGCCTAGGGAAAAAATACACATACCGTTGTAATCGGGCCAGTTTCTACTTTCAGATGCAATAGGAATTTTTGGGTTAGGTCAATCCGTTCGCGAGATATGGGACTTTGAAGCCAAGAAATGGTTGAGAAGGCAAAAAATTTTTCGCAATTCTGCTGCACCAAACGCTTAACCAGAATGGCCTAGGGAGAAAATACACATATCGTTCTAATCGGGCGAATTTCTACTTTCTGATGCAATAGGAATTTTTGGGTTAGGTCAATCCGTTCGCGAGATATGGGTCTTTGAAGCCAAGAAATGGTTGAGAAAGCAAAAAATTTTTCGCAATTCTGCTGCTCCGAACGCTTAACCAGAATGGCCTAGGGAAAAAATACACATACCGTTGTAATCGGGCGAGTTTCTACTTTCAGATGCAATAGGAATTTTTGGGTTAGGTCAATCCGTTCGCGAGATATGGGAGTTTGAAGCTAAGAAATGGTTGAGAAGGCAAAAAATTTTTCGCAATTCTGCTGGTTCAAACGCTTAACCAAAATGGCCAAGGGAAAAAATACACATACCGCTGTAATCGGGCGAGTTTCTACTTTCAGATGGAATAGGAATTTTTGGGTTAGGTCAGTCTGTTCGCGAGATATGGGAGTTTGAAGCCAAGAAATGGTAGAGAAGGCAAAAAATTTTTCACAATACTGCTGCTCCAAACGCTTAACCAGAATGGGCTAGGGAAAAAATACACATACCGTTGTAATCGGGCGAGTTTCTACTTTCAGATGCAACAGGAATTTTTGGTTTAGGTCAATCCGTTCGCGAGATATGGGAGTTTGAAGCTAAGAAATGGTTGAGAAGACAACAAATTTTTCGCACTTCTGCTGCTCCAAACGCTTAACTAGAATGGCCTAGGGAAGAAATAAACATACCGTTGTAATCGGGCGAGTTTCTACTTTCAGATGCAATAGGAATTTTTGGGTTAGGTCAATCCGTTCGCGAAATATGGGAGTTTGAAACCAAGAAATGGTAGAGAAGGCAAAAAAATTTTCACAATTCTGCTGCTCCAAACGCTTAACCAGAATAGCCAAGGGAAAAAATACACAAACCGTTGTAATCGGGCGAGTTTCTACTTTCAGATGCAATAGAAATTTTTGGGTTAGGTCAATCCGTTCGCGAGATATGGGAGTTTGAAGACAAGAAATGGTTGAGAAGGCAAAAAATTTTTCGCAATTCTGCTGCTCCAAACGCTTAACCAGAATGGCCTAGGGAAAAAATACACATACCGTTGTAATCGGGCGAGTTTCTACTTTCAGATGCAACAGAATTTTTGGGTTAGGTCAATCCGTTCGCGAGATATGGGAGTTTGAAGCTAAGAAATGGTTGAGAAGACAACAAATTTTTCGCACTTCTGCTGCTCCAAACGCTTAACCAGAAAGGCCTAGGGAAAAAATACACATACCGTTGTAATCGGGCGAGTTTCTATTTTCAGATGCAATAGGAATTTTTGGTTTAGGTGAATCCGTTCGTGAGATATGGGAGTTTGAAGCTAAGAAATGGTTGAGAAGACAACAAATTTTTCGCACTTCTGCTGCTCCAAACGCTTAACCAGAATGGCCTAGGGAAAAAATACACATACCGTTGCAATCGGGCGAGTTTCTACTTTCAGATGCAATAGGAATTTTTGGGTTAGGTCAATCCGTTCGCGAGATATGGGAGTTTGAAGCCAAGAAATGGTAGAGAAGGCAAAAAATTTTTCACAATTCTGCTGCTCCGAACGCTTAACCAGAATGGCCTAGGGAAAAAATACACATACCGTTGTAATCGGGCAAGTTTCTACTTTCAGATGCAATAGGAATTTTTGGGTTAGGTCAATCCGTTCGCGAGATATGGGAGTTTGAAGACAAGAAATGGTTGAGAAGGCAAAAAATTTTTTGGAATTCTGGTGCTCCGAACGCTTAACCAGAATGGCCTAGGGAAAAAATACACAAACCGTTGTAATCGGGCGAGTTTCTACTTTCAGATGCAATAGGAATTTTTGGGTTAGGTCAATCCGTTCGCGAGATATGGGAGTTTGAAGACAAGAAATGGTTGAGAAGGCAAAAAATTTTTCGCAATTCTGCTGCTCCAAACGCTTAACCAGAATGGCCTAGGGAAAAAATACACATACCGTTGTAATCGGGCGAGTTTCTACTTTCAGATGCAACAGAATTTTTGGGTTAGGTCAATCCGTTCGCGAGATATGGGAGTTTGAAGCTAAGTAATGGTTGAGAAGACAACAAATTTTTCGCACTTCTGCTGCTCCAAACGCTTAACCAGAAAGGCCTAGGGAAAAAATACACATACCGTTGTAATCGGGCGAGTTTCTACTTTCAGATGCAATAGGAATTTTTGGGTTAGGTCAATCCGTTCTCGAGATATGGGAGTTTGAAGACAAGAAATGGTTGAGAAGGCAAAAAATTTTTCGCAATTCTGCTGCTCCGAACGCTTAACCAGAATGGCCTAGGGAAAAAATACACATACCGTTGTAATCGGGCGAGTTTCTACTTTCAGATGCAACAGAATTTTTGGGTTAGGTCAATCCGTTCGCGAGATATGGGAGTTTGAAGCTAAGAAATGGTTGAGAAGGCAAAAAATTTTTCGCAATTCTGCTGGTCCAAACGCTTAACCAAAATGGCCAAGGGAAAAAATACACATACCGCTGTAATCGGGCGAGTTTCTACTTTCAGATGCAATAGGAATTTTTGGGTTAGGTCAGTCTGTTCGCGAGATATGGGAGTTTGAAGCCAAGAAATGGTAGAGAAGGCAAAAAATTTTTCACAATACTGCTGCTCCAAACGCTTAACCAGAATGGGCTAGGGAAAAAATACACATACCGTTGTAATCGGGCGAGTTTCTACTTTCAGATGCAACAGGAATTTTTGGTTTAGGTCAATCCGTTCGCGAGATATGGGAGTTTGAAGCTAAGAAATGGTTGAGAATACAACAAATTTTTCGCACTTCTGCTGCTCCAAACGCTTAACTAGAATGGGCTAGGGAAGAAATAAACATACCGTTGTAATCGGGCGAGTTTCTACTTTCAGATGCAATAGGAATTTTTGGGTTAGGTCAATCCGTTCGCGAGATATGGGAGTTTGAAGCCAAGAAATGGTTGAGAAGGCAAAAAATTTTTCGCAATTCTGTTGCTCCAAACGCTTAACCAGAATGGCCTAGGGAAAAAATACACATACCGTTGTAATCGGGCAAGTTTCTACTTTCAGATGCAATAGGAATTTTTGGGTTAGGTCAATCCGTTCGCGAGATATGGGAGTTTGAAGACAAGAAATGGTTGAGAAGGCAAAAAATTTTTTGGAATTCTGGTGCTCCGAACGCTTAACCAGAATGGCCTAGGGAAAAAATACACAAACCGTTGTAATCGGGCGAGTTTCTACTTTCAGATGCAATAGGAATTTTTGGGTTAGGTCAATCCGTTCGCGAGATATGGGAGTTTGAAGACAAGAAATGGTTGAGAAGGCAAAAAATTTTTCGTAATTCTGCTGCTCCAAACGCTTAACCAGAATGGCCTAGGGAAAAAATACACATACCGTTGTAATCGGGCGAGTTTCTACTTTCAGATGCAACAGAATTTTTGGGTTAGGTCAATCCGTTCGCGAGATATGGGAGTTTGAAGCTAAGTAATGGTTGAGAAGACAACAAATTTTTCGCACTTCTGCTGCTCCAAACGCTTAACCAGAAAGGCCTAGGGAAAAAATACACATACCGTTGTAATCGGGCGAGTTTCTACTTTCAGATGCAATAGGAATTTTTGGGTTAGGTCAATCCGTTCTCGAGATATGGGAGTTTGAAGACAAGAAATGGTTGAGAAGGCAAAAAATTTTTCGCAATTCTGCTGCTCCGAACGCTTAACCAGAATGGCCTAGGGAAAAAATACACATACCGTTGTAATCGGGCGAGTTTCTACTTTCAGATGCAACAGAATTTTTGGGTTAGGTCAATCCGTTCGCGAGATATGGGAGTTTGAAGCTAAGAAATGGTTGAGAAGGCAAAAAATTTTTCGCAATTCTGCTGGTCCAAACGCTTAACCAAAATGGCCAAGGGAAAAAATACACATACCGCTGTAATCGGGCGAGTTTCTACTTTCAGATGCAATAGGAATTTTTGGGTTAGGTCAGTCTGTTCGCGAGATATGGGAGTTTGAAGCCAAGAAATGGTAGAGAAGGCAAAAAATTTTTCAAAATACTGCTGCTCCAAACGCTTAACCAGAATGGGCTAGGGAAAAAATACACATACCGTTGTAATCGGGCGAGTTTCTACTTTCAGATGCAACAGGAATTTTTGGTTTAGGTCAATCCGTTCGCGAGATATGGGAGTTTGAAGCTAAGAAATGGTTGAGAAGACAACAAATTTTTCGCACTTCTGCTGCTCCAAACGCTTAACTAGAATGGCCTAGGGAAGAAATAAACATACCGTTGTAATCGGGCGAGTTTCTACTTTCAGATGCAATAGGAATTTTTGGGTTAGGTCAATCCGTTCGCGAAATATGGGAGTTTGAAACCAAGAAATGGTAGAGAAGGCAAAAAATTTTTCACAATTCTGCTGCTCCAAACGCTTAACCAGAATGGCCAAGGGAAAAAATACACAAACCGTTGTAATCGGGCGAGTTTCTACTTTCAGATGCAATAGGAATTCTTGGGTTAGGTCAATCTGTTCGCGAGATATGGGAGTTTGAAGACAAGAAATGGTTGAGAAGGCGAAAAATTTTTCGCAATTCTGCTGCTCCAAACGCTTAACCAGAATGGCCTAGGGAAAAAATACACATACCGTTGTAATCGGGCGAGTTTCTACTTTCAGATGCAATAGGAATTTTTGGTTTAGGTGAATCCGTTCGTGAGATATGGGAGTTTGAAGCTAAGAAATGGTTGAGAAGACAACAAATTTTTCGCACTTCTGCTGCTCCAAACGCTTAACCAGAATGGCCTAGGGAAAAAATACACATACCGTTGTAATCGGGCGAGTTTCTACTTTCAGATGCAATAGGAATTTTTGGGTTAGGTCAATCCGTTCGCGAGATATGGGAGTTTGAAGCCAAGAAATGGTAGAGAAGGCAAAAAATTTTTCACAATTCTGCTGCTCCGAACGCTTAACCAGAATGGCCTAGGGAAAAAATACACATACCGTTGTAATCGGGCAAGTTTCTACTTTCAGATGCAATAGGAATTTTTGGGTTAGGTCAATCCGTTCGCGAGATATGGGAGTTTGAAGACAAGAAATGGTTGAGAAGGCAAAAAATTTTTCGCAATTCTGCTGCTCCGAACGCTTAACCAGAATGGCCTAGGGAAAAAATACACATATCGTTGTAATCGGGCGAGTTTCTACATTCAGATGCAACAGGAATTTTTGGTTTAGGTCAATCCGTTCGCGAGATATGGTAGTTTGAAGCTAAGAAATGGTTGAGAAGACAACAAATTTTTCGCAGTTCTGCTGCTCCAAACGCTTAACCAGAATGGCCTAGGGAAAAAATACACATACCGTTGTAATCGGGCGAATTTCTACTTTCAGATGCAATAGGAATTTTTTGGTTACGTCAATCCGTTCGCGAGATATGGGAGTTTGAAGCTAAGAAATGGTTGAGAAGGCAAAAAATTTTTCACAATTCTGCTGCTCCAAACGCTTAACCAGAATGGGCTAGGGAAAAAATACACATACCGTTGTAATCGGGCGAGTTTCTACTTTCAGATGCAATAGGAATTTTTGGGTTAGGTCAATCCGTTCGCGAGATATGGGAGTTTGAAGACAAGAAATGGTTGAGAAGACAACAAATTTTTCGCAGTTCTGCTGCTCCAAACGCTTAACCAGAATGGCCTAGGGAAAAAATACACATACCGTTGTAATCGGGCGAGTTTCTACTTTCAGATGCAACAGAATTTTTGGGTTAGGTCAATCCGTTCGCGAGATATGGGACTTTGAAGCTAAGAAATGGTTGAGAAGGCAAAAAATTTTTCGCAATTCTGCTGCTCCAAACGCTTAACCAAAATGGCCAAGGGAAAAAATACACATACCGCTGTAATCGGGCGAGTTTCTACTTTCAGATGCAATAGGAATTTTTGGGTTAGGTCAGTCTGTTCGCGAGATATGGGAGTTTGAAGCCAAGAAATGGTAGAGAAGGCAAAAAATTTTTCACAATTCTGCTGCTCCAAACGCTTAACCAGAATGGGCTAGGGAAAAAATACACATACCGTTGTAATCGGGCGAGTTTCTACTTTCAGATGCAATAGGAATTTTTGGGTTAGGTCAATCCGTTCGCGAGATATGGGAGTTTGAAGACAAGAAATGGTTGAGAAGGCAAAAAATTTTTCGCAATTCTGCTGCTCCGAACGCTTAACCAGAATGGCCTAGGGAAAAAATACACATACCGTTGTAATCGGGCGAGTTTCTACTTTCAGATGCAACAGGAATTTTTGGTTTAGGTCAATCCGTTCGCGAGATATGGGAGTTTGAAGCTAAGAAATGGTTGAGAAGGCAAAAAATTTTTCGCAACTTCTGCTGCTCCAAACGCTTAACTAGAATGGCCTAGGGAAGAAATAAACATACCGTTGTAATCGGGCGAGTTTCTACTTTCAGCTGCAACAGGAATTTTTGGGTTAGGTCAATCCGTTCGCGAAATATGGGAGTTTGAAACCAAGAAATGGTAGAGAAGGCAAAAAATTTTTCACAATTCTGCTGCTCCAAACGCTTAACCCGAATGGCCAAGGGAAAAAATACACATACCGTTGTAATCGGGCGAGTTTCTACTTTCAGATGCAATAGGAATTTTTGGGTTAGGTCAATCCGTTCGCGAGATATGGGAGTTTGAAGACAAGAAATGGTTGAGAAGGCAAAAAATTTTTCGCAATTCTGCTGCTCCAAACGCTTAACCAACATGGCCAAGGGAAAAAATACACATACCGCTGTAATCGGGCGAGTTTCTAATTTGAGATGCAATAGGAATTTTTGGGTTAGGTCAGTCTGTTCGCGAGATATGGGAGTTTGAAGCCAAGAAATGGTTGAGAAGGCAAAAAATTTTTCGCAATTCTGCTGCTCCAAACGCTTAACCAGAATGGCCTAGGGAAAAAATAAACATACCGTTGTAAGCGGGCGAGTTTCTACTTTCAGATGCATAAGGAATTTTTGGGTTAGGTCAATTCGTTCGCGAGATATGGGAGTTTGAAGCCAAGAAATGGTAGAGAAGGCAAAAAATTTTTCACAATTCTGCTGCTCCAAACGCTTAACCAGAATGGCCAAGGGAAAAAATACACAAACCGTTGTAATCGGGCGAGTTTCTACTTTCAGATGCAATAGGAATTTTTGGGTTAGGTCAATCGGTTCGCGAGATATGGGAGTTTGAAGACAAGAAATGGTTGAGAAGGCAAAAAATTTTTCGCAATTCTGCTGCTCCAAACGCTTAACCAGAATGGCCTAGGGAAAAAATACACATACCGTTGTAATCGGGCGAGTTTCTACTTTCAGATGCAATAGGAATTTTTGGGTTAGGTCAATCCGTTCGCGAGATATGGGACTTTGAAGCCAAGAAATGGTTGAGAAGGCAAAAAATTTTTTGCAATTCTGCTGCACCAAACGCTTAACCAGAATGGCCTAGGGAAAAAATACACATACCGTTGTAATCGGCCGAATTTCTACTTTCTGATGCAATAGGAATTTTTGGGTTAGGTCAATCCGTTCGCGAGATATGGGTCTTTGAAGCCAAGAAATGGTTGAGAAGGCAAAAAATTTTTCGCAATTCTGCTGCTCCGAACGCTTAACCAGAATGGCCTAGGGAAAAAATACACATACCGTTGTAATTGGGCGAGTTTCTACTTTCAGATGCAATAGGAATTTTTGGGTTACGTCAATACGTTCGCGAGATATGGGAGTTTGAAGACAAGAAATGGTTGAGAAGGCAAAAAATTTTTCGCAATTCTGCTGCTCCGAACGCTTATCCAGAATGGCCTAGGGAAAAAATACACATATCGTTGTAATCGGGCGAGTTTCTACTTTCAGATGCAACAGGAATTTTTGGTTTAGGTCAATCCGTTCGCGAGACATGGGAGTTTGAAGCTAAGAAATGGTTGAGAAGACAACAAATTTTTCGCATTTCTGCTGCTCCAAACGCTTAACCAGAATGGCCTAGGGAAAAAATACACATACCGTTGTAATCGGGCGAGTTTCTACTTTCAGATGCAATAGGAATTTTTGGGTTAGGTCAATCCGTTCGCGAGATATGGGACTTTGAAGCCAAGAAATGGTTGAGAAGGCAAAAAATTTTTCGCAATTCTGCTGCTCCAAACGCTTAACGAGAATGGGCTAGGGAAAAAATACACATACCGTTGTAATCGGGCGAGTTTCTACTTTCAGATGCAATAGGAATTTTTGGGTTAGGTCAATCCGTTCGCGAGATATGGGAGTTTGAAGACAAGAAATGGTTGAGAAGGCAAAAAATTTTTCGCAATTCTGCTGCTCCGAACGCTTAACCAGAATGGCCTAGGGAAAAAATACACATACCGTTGTAATCGGGCGAGTTTCTACTTTCAGATGCAACAGGAATTTTTGGTTTAGGTCAATCCGTTCGCGAGATATGGGTCTTTGAAGCCAAGAAATGGTTGAGAAGGCAAAAAATTTTTTGCAATTCTGCTGCTCCGAACGCTTAACCAGAATGGGCTAGGGAAAAAATACACATACCGCTGTAATCGGGCGAGTTTCTACTTTCAGATGCAATAGGAATTTTTGGGTTAGGTCAGTCTGTTCGCGAGATATGGGAGTTTGAAGCCAAGAAATGGTTGAGAAGGCAAAAAATTTTTTGCAATTCTGCTGCACCAAACGCTTAACCAGAATGGCCTAGGGAAAAAATACACATACCGTTGTAATCGGCCGAATTTCTACTTTCTGATGCAATAGGAATTTTTGGGTTAGGTCAATCCGTTCGCGAGATATGGGTCTTTGAAGCCAAGAAATGGTTGAGAAGGCAAAAAATTTTTTGCAATTCTGCTGCTCCGAACGCTTAACCAGAATGGGCTAGGGAAAAAATACACATACCGCTGTAATCGGGCGAGTTTCTACTTTCAGATGCAATAGGAATTTTTGGGTTAGGTCAGTCTGTTCGCGAGATATGGGAGTTTGAAGCCAAGAAATGGTAGAGAAGGCAAAAAATTTTTCACAATTCTGCTGCTCCAAACGCTTAACGAGAATGGGCTAGGGAAAAAATACACATACCGTTGTAATCGGGCGAGTTTCTTCTTTCAGATGCAATAGGAATTTTTGGGTTAGGTCAATCCGTTCGCGAGATATGGGAGTTTGAAGACAAGAAATGGTTGAGAAGGCAAAAAATTTTTCGCAATTCTGCTGCTCCAAACGCTTAACCAGAATGGCCTAGGGAAAAATACACATACCGTTGTAATCGGGCGAGTTTCTACTTTCAGATGCAACAGGAATTTTTGGTTTAGGTCAATCAGTTCGCGAGATATGGGAGTTTGAAGCTAAGAAATGGTTGAGAAGACAACAAATTTTTCGCACTTCTGCTGCTCCAAACGCTTAACCAGAATGGCCTAGGGAAAAAATACACATACCGTTGTAATCGGGCGAGTTTCTACTTTCAGATGCAATGGGAATTTTTGGTTTAGGTGAATCCGTTCGCGAGATATGGGAGTTTGAAGCTAAGAAATGGTTGAGCAGACAACAAGTTTTTCGCAGTTCTGCTGCTCCAAACGCTTAACCAGAATGGCCTAGGGAAAAAATACACATACCGTTGTAATCGGGCGAGTTTCTACTTTCAGATGCAATAGGAATTTTTGGGTTAGGTCAATCCGTTCGCGAGATATGGGACTTTGAAGCCAAGAAATGGTTGAGAAGGCAAAAAATTTTTCGCAATTCTGCTGCACCAAACGCTTAACCAGAATGGCCTAGGGAAAAAATACACATACCGTTGTAATCGGCCGAATTTCTACTTTCTGATGCAATAGGAATTTTTGGGTTAGGTCAATCCGTTCGCGAGATATGGGTCTTTGAAGCCAAGAAATGGTAGAGAAGGCAAAAAATTTTTCACAATTCTGCTGCTCCAAACGCTTAACCAGAATGGCCAAGGGAAAAAATACACAAACCGTTGTAATCGGGCGAGTTTCTACTTTCAGATGCAATAGGAATTTTTGGGTTAGGTCAATCGGTTCGCGAGATATGGGAGTTTGAAGACAAGAAATGGTTGAGAAGGCAAAAAATTTTTCGCAATTCTGCTGCTCCAAACGCTTAACCAGAATGGCCTAGGGAAAAAATACACATACCGTTGTAATTGGGCGAGTTTCTACTTTCAGATGCAATAGGAATTTTTGGGTTACGTCAATACGTTCGCGAGATATGGGAGTTTGAAGCTAAGAAATGGTTGAGAAGGCAAAAAATTTTTCACAATTCTCCTGCTCCAAACGCTTAACCAGAGTGGGCTAGGGAAAAAATACACATACCGTTGTAATCGGGCGAGTTTCTACTTTCAGATGCAATAGGAATTTTTGGGTTAGGTCAATCCGTTCGCGAGATATGGGACTTTGAAGCCAAGAAATGGTTGAGAAGGCAAGAAATTTTTCGCAATTCTGCTGCTCCAAACGCTTAACCAGAAAGGCCTAGGGAAAAAATACACATACCGTTGTAATCGGGCGAGTTTCTACTTTCAGATGCAATAGGAATTTTTGGGTTAGGTCAATCCGTTCGCGAGATATGGGAGTTTGAAGCTAAGAAATGGTTGAGAAGGCAAAAAATTTTTCGCAATTCTGCTGCTCCGAACGCTTAACCAGAATGGCCTAGGGAAAAAATACACATACCGTTGTAATCGGGCGAGTTTCTACTTTCAGATGCAATAGGAATTTTTGGGTTAGGTCAATCCGTTCGCGAGATATGGGACTTTGAAGCCAAGAAATGGTTGAGAAGGCAAAAAATTTTTTGCAATTCTGCTGCACCAAACGCTTAACCAGAATGGCCTAGGGAAAAAATAAACATACCGTTGTAATCGGCCGAATTTCTACTTTCTGATGCAATAGGAATTTTTGGGTTAGGTCAATCCGTTCGCGAGATATGGGTCTTTGAAGCCAAGAAATGGTTGAGAAGGCAAAAAATTTTTCGCAATTCTGCTGCTCCGAACGCTTAACCAGAATGGCCTAGGGAAAAAATACACATACCGTTGTAATTGGGCGAGTTTCTACTTTCAGATGCAATAGGAATTTTTGGGTTACGTCAATACGTTCGCGAGATATGGGAGTTTGAAGACAAGAAATGGTTGAGAAGGCAAAAAATTTTTCGCAATTCTGCTGCTCCGAACGCTTAACCAGAATGGCCTAGCGAAAAAATACACATACCGTTGTAATCGGGCGAGTTTCTACTTTCAGATGCAATAGGAATTTTTGGGTTAGGTCAATCCGTTCGCGAGATATGGGAGTTTGAAGACAAGAAATGGTTGAGAAGGCAAAAAATTTTTCGCAATTCTGCTGCTCCGAACGCTTATCCAGAATGGCCTAGGGAAAAAATACACATATCGTTGTAATCGGGCGAGTTTCTACTTTCAGATGCAACAGGAATTTTTGGTTTAGGTCAATCCGTTCGCGAGACATGGGAGTTTGAAGCTAAGAAATGGTTGAGAAGACAACAAATTTTTCGCAGTTCTGCTGCTCCAAACCCTTAACCAGAATGGCCTAGGGAAAAAATACACATACCGTTGTAATCGGGCGAGTTTCTACTTTCAGATGCAATAGGAATTTTTGGGTTAGGTCAATCCGTTCGCGAGATATGGGACTTTGAAGCCAAGAAATGGTTGAGAAGGCAAAAAATTTTTCGCAATTCTGCTGCTCCAAACGCTTAACGAGAATGGGCTAGGGAAAAAATACACATACCGTTGTAATCGGGCGAGTTTCTACTTTCAGATGCAATAGGAATTTTTGGGTTAGGTCAATCCGTTCGCGAGATATGGGAGTTTGAAGACAAGAAATGGTTGAGAAGGCAAAAAATTTTTCGCAATTCTGCTGCTCCGAACGCTTAACCAGAATGGCCTAGGGAAAAAATACACATATCGTTGTAATCGGGCGAGTTTCTACTTTCAGATGCAACAGGAATTTTTGGTTTAGGTCAATCCGTTCGCGAGATATGGGTCTTTGAAGCCAAGAAATGGTTGAGAAGGCAAAAAATTTTTTGCAATTCTGCTGCTCCGAACGCTTAACCAGAATGGGCTAGGGAAAAAATACACATACCGCTGTAATCGGGCGAGTTTCTACTTTCAGATGCAATAGGAATTTTTGGGTTAGGTCTGTCTGTTCGCGAGATATGGGAGTTTGAAGCCAAGAAATGGTTGAGAAGGCAAAAAATTTTTTGCAATTCTGCTGCACCAAACGCTTAACCAGAATGGCCTAGGGAAAAAATACACATACCGTTGTAATCGGCCGAATTTCTACTTTCTGATGCAATAGGAATTTTTGGGTTAGGTCAATCCGTTCGCGAGATATGGGTCTTTGAAGCCAAGAAATGGTTGAGAAGGCAAAAAATTTTTTGCAATTCTGCTGCTCCGAACGCTTAACCAGAATGGGCTAGGGAAAAAATACACATACCGCTGTAATCGGGCGAGTTTCTACTTTCAGATGCAATAGGAATTTTTGGGTTAGGTCAGTCTGTTCGCGAGATATGGGAGTTTGAAGCCAAGAAATGGTAGAGAAGGCAAAAAATTTTTCACAATTCTGCTGCTCCAAACGCTTAACCAGAATGGCCTAGAAAAAAAATACACATATCGTTGTAATCGGGCGAGTTTCTACTTTCAGATGCAACAGGAATTTTTGGTTTAGGTCAATCCGTTCGCGAGACATGGGAGTTTGAAGCTAAGAAATGGTTGAGAAGACAACAAATTTTTCGCAGTTCTGCTGCTCCAAACGCTTAACCAGAATGGCCTAGGGAAAAAATACACATACCGTTGTAATCGGGCGAGTTTCTACTTTCAGATGCAATAGGAATTTTTGGGTTAGGTCAATCCGTTCGCGAGATATGGGACTTTGAAGCCAAGAAATGGTTGAGAAGGCAAAAAATTTTTCGCAATTCTGCTGCTCCAAACGCTTAACGAGAATGGGCTAGGGAAAAAATACACATACCGTTGTAATCGGGCGAGTTTCTACTTTCAGATGCAATAGGAATTTTTGGGTTAGGTCAATCCGTTCGCGAGATATGGGAGTTTGAAGACAAGAAATGGTTGAGAAGGCAAAAAATTTTTCGCAATTCTGCTGCTCCGAACGCTTAACCAGAATGGCCTAGGGAAAAAATACACATACCGTTGTAATCGGGCGAGTTTCTACTTTCAGATGCAATAGGAATTTTTGGGTTAGGTCAATCCGTTCGCGAGATATGGGAGTTTGAAGACAAGAAATGGTTGAGAAGGCAAAAAATTTTTCGCAATTCTGCTGCTCCGAACGCTTAACCAGAATGTCCTAGCGAAAAAATACACATACCGTTGTAATCGGGCGAGTTTCTACTTTCAGATGCAATAGGAATTTTTGGGTTAGGTCAATCCGTTCGCGAGATATGGGAGTTTGAAGACAAGAAATGCTTGAGAAGACAACAAATTTTTCGCAGTTCTGCTGCTCCAAACGCTTAACCAGAATGGCCTAGGAAAAAATTCACATACCGTTGTAATCGGGCGAGTTTCTACTTTCAGATGCAATAGGAATTTTTGGGTTAGGTCAATCCGTTCGCGAGATATGGGAGTTTGAAGCCAAGAAATGGTTGAGAAGGCAAAAAATTTTTCGCAATTCTGCTGCTCCAAACGCTTAACCAGAATGGCCTAGGGAAAAAATACACATACCGTTGTAATCGGGCGAGTTTCTACTTTCAGATGCAACAGAATTTTTGGGTTAGGTCAATCCGTTCGCGAGATATGGGAGTTTGAAGCTAAGAAATGGTTGAGAAGGCAAAAAATTTTTCGCAATTCTGCTGCTCCAAACGCTTAACCAGAATGGCCTAGGGAAAAAATACACATACCGTTGTAAGCGGGCGAGTTTCTACTTTCAGATGCAATAGGAATTTTTGGGTTAGGTCAATTCGTTCGCGAGATATGGGAGTTTGAAGCCAAGAAATGGTTGAGAAGGCAAAAAATTTTTCGCAATTCTGCTGCTCCAAACGCTTAACCAGAATGGCCTAGGGAAAAAATACACATACCGTTGTAATCGGGCGAGTTTCTACTTTCAGATGCAACAGAATTTTTGGGTTAGGTCAATCCGTTCGCGAGATATGGGAGTTTGAAGCTAAGAAATGGTTGAGATGGCAAAAAATTTTTCGCAATTCTGCTGCTCCAAACGCTTAACCAAAATGGCCAAGGGAAAAAATACACATACCGCTGTAATCGGGCGAGTTTCTACTTTCAGATGCAATAGGAATTTTTGGGTTAGGTCAGTCTGTTCCCGAGATATGGGAGTTTGAAGCCAAGAAATGGTAGAGGAGGCAAAAAATTTTTCACAATTCTGCTGCTCCAAACGCTTAACCAGAATGGGCTAGGGAAAAAATACACATACCGTTGTAATCGGGCGAGTTTCTACTTTCAGATGCAATAGGAATTTTTGGGTTAGGTCAATCCGTTCGCGAGATATGGGAGTTTGAAGACAAGAAATGGTTGAGAAGGCAAAAAATTTTTCGCAATTCTGCTGCTCCGAACGCTTAACCAGAATGGCCTAGGGAAAGAATACACATACCGCTGTAATCGGGCGAGTTTCTACTTTCAGATGCAGCAGGAATTTTTGGTTTAGGTCAATCCGTTCGCGAGATATGGGTCTTTGAAGCCAAGAAATGGTTGAGAAGGCAAAAAATTTTTCGCAATTCTGCTGCTCCGAACGCTTAACCAGAATGGGCTAGGGAAAAAATACACATACCGTTGTAATCGGGCGAGTTTCTACTTTCAGATGCAATAGGAATTTTTGGGTTAGGTCAATCCGTTCGCGAGATATGGGAGTTTGAAGACAAGAAATGGTTGAGAAGGCAAAAAATTTTTCGCAATTCTGCTGCTCCGAACGCTTAGCCAGAATGTCCTAGCGAAAAAATACACATACCGTTGTAATCGGGCGAGTTTCTACTTTCAGATGCAATAGGAATTTTTGGGTTAGGTCAATCCGTTCGCGAGATATGGGAGTTTGAAGACAAAAAATGGTTGAGAAGACAACAAATTTTTCGCAGTTCTGCTGCTCCAAACGCTTAACCAGAATGGCCTAGGAAAAAATACACATACCGTTGTAATCCGGCGAGTTTCTACTTTCAGATGCAATAGGAATTTTTGGGTTAGGTCAATCCGTTCGCGAGATATGGGAGTTTGAAGCCAAGAAATGGTTGAGAAGGCAAAAAATTTTTCGCAATTCTGCTGCTCCAAACGCTTAACCAGAATGGCCTAGGGAAAAAATACACATACCGTTGTAATCGGGCGAGTTTCTACTTTCAGATGCAACAGAATTTTTGGGTTAGGTCAATCCGTTCGCGAGATATGGGAGTTTGAAGCTAAGAAATGGTTGAGAAGGCAAAAAATTTTTCGCAATTCTGCTGCTCCAAACGCTTAACCAGAATGGCCTAGGGAAAAAATACACATACCGTTGTAAGCGGGCGAGTTTCTACTTTCAGATGCAATAGGAATTTTTGGGTTAGGTCAATTCGTTAGCGAGATATGGGAGTTTGAGGCCAAGAAATGGTTGAGAAGGCAAAAAATTTTTCGCAATTCTGCTGCTCCAAACGCTTAACCAGAATGGCCTAGGGAAAAAATACACATACCGTTGTAATCGGGCGAGTTTCTACTTTCAGATGCAACAGAATTTTTGGGTTAGGTCAATCCGTTCGCGAGATATGGGTGTTTGAAGCTAAGAAATGGTTGAGAAGGCAAAAAATTTTTCGCAATTCTGCTGCTCCAAACGCTTAACCAAAATGGCCAAGGGAAAAAATACACATACCGCTGTAATCGGGCGAGTTTCTACTTTCAGATGCAATAGGAATTTTTGGGTTAGGTCAGTCTGTTCCCGAGATATGGGAGTTTGAAGCCAAGAAATGGTAGAGAAGGCAAAAAATTTTTCACAATTCTGCTGCTCCAAACGCTTAACCAGAATGGGCTAGGGAAAAAATACACATACCGTTGTAACCGGGCGAGTTGCTACTTTCAGATGCAATAGGAATTTTTGGGTTAGGTCAATCCGTTCGCGAGATATGGGAGTTTGAAGACAAGAAATGGTTGAGAAGGCAAAAAATTTTTCACAATTCTGCTGCTCCGAACGCTTAACCAGAATGGACTAGCGAAAAAATACACATACCGTTGTAATCGGGCGAGTTTCTACTTTCAGATGCAACAGGAATTTTTGGTATAGGTCAATCCGTTCGCGAGATATGGGAGTTTGAAGCTAAGAAATGGTTGAGAAGACAACAAATTTTTCGCAGTTCTGCTGCTCCAAACGCTTAACCAGAATGGCCTAGGAAAAAATACACATACCGTTGTAATCGGGCGAGTTTCTACTTTCAGATGCAATAGGAATTTTTGGGTTAGGTCAATCCGTTCGCGAGATATGGGAGTTTGAAGCCAAGAAATGGTTGAGAAGGCAAAAAATTTTTCGCAATTCTGCTGCTCCAAACGCTTAACCAGAATGGCCTAGGGAAAAAATACACATACCGTTGTAATCGGGCGAGTTTCTACTTTCAGATGCAACAGAATTTTTGGGTTAGGTCAATCCGTTCGCGAGATATGGGAGTTTGAAGCTAAGAAATGGTTGAGAAGGCAAAAAATTTTTCGCAATTCTGCTGCTCCAAACGCTTAACCAAAATGGCCAAGGGAAAAAATACACATACCGCTGTAATCGGGAGAGTTTCTACTTTCAGATGCAATAGGAATTTTTGGGTTAGGTCAGTCTGTTCCCGAGATATGGGAGTTTGAAGCCAAGAAATGGTAGAGAAGGCAAAAAATTTTTCACAATTCTGCTGCTCCAAACGCTTAACCAGAATGGGCTAGGGAAAAAATACACATACCGTTGTAATCGGGGGAGTTTCTACTTTCAGATGCAATAGGAATTTTTGGGTTAGGTCAATCCGTTCGCGAGATATGGGAGTTTGAAGACAAGAAATGGTTGAGAAGGCAAAAAATTTTTCGCAATTCTGCTGCTCCGAACGCTTAACCAGAATGGCCTAGGGAAAAAATACACATACCGTTATAATCGGGCGAGTTTCTACTTTCAGATGCAACAGGAATTTTTGGTTTAGGTCAATCCGTTCGCCAGATATGGGAGTTTGAAGCTAAGAAATGGTTGAGAAGACAACAAATTTTTCGCACTTCTGCTGCTCCAAACGCTTAACTAGAATGGCCTAGGGAAGAAATAAACACACCGTTGTAATCGGGCGAGTTTCTACTTTCAGATGCAATAGGAATTTTTGGGTTAGGTCAATCCGTTCGCGAAATATGGGAGTTTGAAGACAAGAAATGGTTGAGAAGCCAAAAAATTTTTCGCAATTCTGCTGCTCCGAACGCTTAACCAGAATGGCCTAGGGAAAAAATACACATACCGTTGTAATCGGGCGAGTTTCTACTTTCAGATGCAACAGAATTTTTGGGTTAGGTCAATCCGTTCGCGAGATATGGGAGTTTGAAGACAAGAAATGGTTGAGAAGGCAAAAAATTTTTCGAAATTCTGCTGCTCCGAACGCTTAACCAGAATGGCCTAGGGAAAAAATACACATAGCGTTGTAATCGGGCGAGTTTCTACTTTCAGATGCAACAGGAATTTTTGGTTTAGGACAATCCGTTCGCGAGATATGGGAGTTTGAAGACAAGAAATGGTTGAGAAGACAACAAATTTTTCGCACTTCTGCTGCTCCAAATACTTATCTAGAATGGCCTAGGGAAGAAATAAACATACCGTTGTAATCGGGCGAGTTTCTACTTTCAGATGCAATAGGAATTTTTGGGTTACGTCAATCCGTTCGCGAGATATGGGAGTTTGACGCTAAGAAATGGTTGAGAAGACAACAAATTTTTTGCACTTCTGCTGCTCCAAACGCTTAACTAGAATGGCCTAGGGAAGAAATAAACATACCGTTGTAATCGGGCGAGTTTCTACTTTCAGATGCAATAGGAATTTTTGGGTTAGGTCAATCCGTTCGCGAAATATGGGAGTTTGAAACCAAGAAATGGTAGAGAAGGCAAAAAATTTTTCACAATTCTGCTGCTCCAAACGCTTAACCAGAATGGCCAAGGGAAAAAATACACATACCGTTGTAATCGGGCGAGTTTCTACTTTCAGATGCAATAGGAATTTTTGGGTTAGGTCAATCCGTTCGCGAGATATGGGAGTTTGAAGACAAGAAATGGTTGATAAGGCAAAAAATTTTTCGCAATTCTGCTGCTCCAAACGCTTAACCAGAATGGCCTAGGGAAAAAATACACATACCGTTGTAATCGGGCGAGTTTCTACTTTCAGATGCAATAGGAATTTTTGGGTTAGGTCAATTCGTTAGCGAGATATGGGAGTTTGAAGCCAAGAAATGGTTGAGAAGGCAAAAAATTTTTCGCAATTCTGCTGCTCCAAACGCTTAACCAGAATGGCCTAGGGAAAAAATACACATACCGTTGTAATCGGGCGAGTTTCTACTTTCAGATGCAACAGAATTTTTGGGTTAGGTCAATCCGTTCGCGAGATATGGGAGTTTGAAGCTAAGAAATGGTTGAGAAGGCAAAAAATTTTTCGCAATTCTGCTGCTCCAAACGCTTAACCAAAATGGCCAAGGGAAAAAATACACATACTGCTGTAATCGGGCGAGTTTCTACTTTCAGATGCAATAGGAATTTTTTGGGTTAGGTCAGTCTGTTCCCGAGATATGGGAGTTTGAAGCCAAGAAATGGTAGAGAAGGCAAAAAATTTTTCACAATTCTGCTGCTCCAAACGCTTAACAAGAATGGGCTAGGGAAAAAATACACATACCGTTGTAATCGGGCGAGTTTCTACTTTCAGATGCAACAGAATTTTTGGGTTAGGTCAATCCGTTCGCGAGATATGGGAGTTTGAAACTAAGAAATGGTTGAGAAGGCAAAAAATTTTTCGCAATTCTGCTGCTCCAAACGCTTAACCAAAATGGCCAAGGGAAAAAATACACATACCGCTGTAATCGGGCGAGTTTCTACTTTCAGATGCAATAGGAATTTTTGGGTTAGGTCAATCCGTTCGCGAGATATGGGAGTTTGAAGACAAGAAATGGTTGAGAAGGCAAAAAAATTTTCGCAATTCTGCTGCTCCGAACGCTTAACCAGAATGGCCTAGGGAAAAAATACACATACCGTTGTAATCGGGCGAGTTTCTACTTTCAGATGCAATAGGAATTTTTGGGTTAGGTCAATCCGTTCGCGAGATATGGGAGTTTGAAGACAAGAAATGGTTGAGAAGGCAAAAAATTTTTCGCAATTCTGCTGCTCCGAACGCTTAACCAGAATGGACTAGCGAAAAAATACACATACCGTTGTAATCGGGCGAGTTTCTACTTTCAGATGCAACAGGAATTTTTGGTTTAGGTCAATCCGTTCGCGAGATATGGGAGTTTGAAGCTAAGAAATGGTTGAGAAGACAACAAATTTTTCGCAGTTCTGCTGCTCCAAACGCTTAACCAGAATGGCCTAGGAAAAAATACACATACCGTTGTAATCGGGCGAGTTTCTACTTTCAGATGCAATAGGAATTTTTGGGTTAGGTCAATCCGTTCGCGAGATATGGGAGTTTGAAGCCAAGAAATGGTTGAGAAGGCAAAAAATTTTTCGCAATTCTGCTGCTCCAAACGCTTAACCAGAATGGCCTAGGGAAAAAATACACATACCGTTGTAATCGGGCGAGTTTCTACTTTCAGATGCAACAGAATTTTTGGGTTAGGTCAATCCGTTCGCGAGATATGGGAGTTTGAAGCTAAGAAATGGTTGAGAAGGCAAAAAATTTTTCGCAATTCTGCTGCTCCAAACGCTTAACCAAAATGGCCAGGGGAAAAATACAAATACCGCTGTAATCGGGAGAGTTTCTACTTTCAGATGCAATAGGAATTTTTCGGTTAGGTCAGTCTGTTCCCGAGATATGGGAGTTTGAAGCCAAGAAATGGTAGAGAAGGCAAAAAATTTTTCACAATTCTGCTGCTCCAAACGCTTAACTAGAATGGGCTAGGGAAAAAATACACATACCGTTGTAATCGGGCGAGTTTCTACTTTCAGATGCAATAGGAATTTTTGGGTTAGGTCAATCCGTTCGCGAAATATGGGAGTTTGAAGACAAGAAATGGTTGAGAAGCCAAAAAATTTTTCGCAATTCTGCTGCTCCGAACGCTTAACCAGAGTGGCCTAGGGAAAAAATACACATACCGTTGTAATCGGGCGAGTTTCTACTTTCAGATGCAACAGAATTTTTGGGCAAGGTCAATCCGTTCGCGAGATATGGGAGTTTGAAGCTAAGAAATGGTAGAGAAGGCAAAAAATTTTTCACAATTCTGCTGCTCCAAACGCTTAACCAGAATGGGCTAGGGAAAAAATACACATACCGTTGTAATCGGGCGAGTTTCTACTTTCAGATGCAATAGGAATTTTTGGGTTAGGTCAATCCGTTCGCGAGATATGGGAGTTTGAAGACAAGAAATGGTTGAGAAGGCAAAAAATTTTTCGAAATTCTGCTGCTCCGAACGCTTAACCAGAATGGCCTAGGGAAAAAATGCACATACCGTTGTAATCGGGCGAGTTTCTACTTTCAGATGCAACAGGAATTTTTGGTTTAGGACAATCCGTTCGCGAGATATGGGAGTTTGAAGCTAAGAAATGGTAGAGAAGGCAAAAAATTTTTCACAATTCTGCTGCTCCAAACGCTTAACCAGAATGGCCAAGGGAAAAAATACACATACCGTTGTAATCGGGCGAGTTTCTACTTTCAGATGCAATAGGAATATTTGGGTTAGGTCAATCCGTTCGCGAGATATGGGAGTTTGAAGACAAGAAATGGTTGAGAAGGCAAAAAATTTTTCGCAATTCTGCTGCTCCAAACGCTTAACCAGAATGGCCTAGGGAAAAAATACACATACCGTTGTAATCGGGCGAGTTTCTACTTTCAGATGCAATAGGAATTTTTGGGTTAGGTCAATCCGTTCGCGAGATATGGGAGTTTGAAGACAAGAAATGGTTGAGAAGGCAAAAAATTTTTCGCAATTCTGCTGCTCCGAACGCTTAACCAGAATGGCCTGGGGAAAAAATACACATACCGTTGTAATCGGGCGAGTTTCTGCTTTCAGATGCAACAGGAATTTTTGGTTTAGGACAATCCGTTCCCGAGATATGGGAGTTTGAAGACAAGAAATGGTTGAGAAGACAACAAATTTTTCGCACTTCTGCTGCTCCAAACACTTAACTAGAATGGCCTAGGGAAGAAATAAACATACCGTTGTAATCGGGCGAGTTTCTACTTTCAGATGCAATAGGAATTTTTGGGTTACGTCAATCCGTTCGCGAGATATGGGAGTTTGAAGCTAAGAAACGGTTGAGAAGACAACAAATTTTTTGCACTTCTGCTGCTCCAAACGCTTAACAAGAATGGCCTAGGGAAGAAATAAACATACCGTTGTAATCGGGCGAGTTTCTACTTTCAGATGCAATAGGAATTTTTGGGTTAGGTCAATCCGTTCGCGAGATATGGGAGTTTGAAGACAAGAAATGGTTGAGAAGGCAAAAAATTTTTCGCAATTCTGCTGCTCCGAACGCTTAACCAGAATGGACTAGCGAAAAAATACACATACCGTTGTAATCGGGCGAGTTTCTACTTTCAGATGCAACAGGAATTTTTGGTTTAGGTCAATCCGTTCGCGAGATATGGGAGTTTGAAGCTAAGAAATGGTTGAGAAGACAACAAATTTTTCGCAGTTCTGCTGCTCCAAACGCTTAACCAGAATGGCCTAGGAAAAAATACACATACCGTTGTAATCGGGCGAGTTTCTACTTTCAGATGCAATAGGAATTTTTGGGTTAGGTCAATCCGTTCGCGAGATATGGGAGTTTGAAGCCAAGAAATGGTTGAGAAGGCAAAAAATTTTTCGCAATTCTGCTGCTCCAAACGCTTAACCAGAATGGCCTAGGGAAAAAATACACATACCGTTGTAATCGGGCGAGTTTCTACTTTCAGATGCAACAGAATTTTTGGGTTAGGTCAATCCGTTCGCGAGATATGGGAGTTTGAAGCTAAGAAATGGTTGAGAAGGCAAAAAATTTTTCGCAATTCTGCTGCTCCAAACGCTTAACCAAAATGGCCAAGGGAAAAAATACAAATACCGCTGTAATCGGGAGAGTTTCTACTTTCAGATGCAATAGGAATTTTTGGGTTAGGTCAGTCTGTTCCCGAGATATGGGAGTTTGAAGCCAAGAAATGGTAGAGAAGGCAAAAAATTTTTCACAATTCTGCTGCTCCAAACGCTTAACTCGAATGGGCTAGGGAAAAAATACACATACCGTTGTAATCGGGCGAGTTTCTACTTTCAGATGCAATAGGAATTTTTGGGTTAGGTCAATCCGTTCGCGAAATATGGGAGTTTGAAGACAAGAAATGGTTGAGAAGCCAAAAAATTTTTCGCAATTCTGCTGCTCCGAACGCTTAACCAGAGTGGCCTAGGGAAAAAATACACATACCGTTGTAATCGGGCGAGTTTCTACTTTCAGATGCAACAGAATTTTTGGGCAAGGTCAATCCGTTCGCGAGATATGGGAGTTTGAAGCTAAGAAATGGTAGAGAAGGCAAAAAATTTTTCACAATTCTGCTGCTCCAAACGCTTAACCAGAATGGGCTAGGGAAAAAATACACATACCGTTGTAATCGGGCGAGTTTCTACTTTCAGATGCAACAGAATTTTTGGGCAAGGTCAATCCGTTCGCGAGATATTGGAGTTTGAAGCTAAGAAATGGTAGAGAAGGCAAAAAATTTTTCACAATTCTGCTGCTCCAAACGCTTAACCAGAATGGCCAAGGGAAAAAATACACATACCGTTGTAATCGGGCGAGTTTCTGCTTTCAGATGCAACAGGAATTTTTGGTTTAGGACAATCCGTTCCCGAGATATGGGAGTTTGAAGACAAGAAATGGTTGAGAAGACAACAAATTTTTCGCACTTCTGCTGCTCCAAACACTTAACTAGAATGGCCTAGGGAAGAAATAAACATACCGTTGTAATCGGGCGAGTTTCTACTTTCAGATGCAATAGGAATTTTTGGGTTACGTCAATCCGTTCGCGAGATATGGGAGTTTGAAGCTAAGAAATGGTTGAGAAGACAACAAATTTTTTTCACTTCTGCTGCTCCAAACGCTTAACTAGAATGGCCTAGGGAAAAAATACACATACCGTTGTAATCGGGCGAGTTTCTACTTTCAGATGCAACAGAATTTTTGGGTTAGGTCAATCCGTTCGCGAGATATGGGAGTTTGAAGCTAAGAAATGGTAGAGAAGGCAAAAAATTTTTCACAATTCTGCTGCTCCAAACGCTTAACCAGAATGGGCTAGGGAAAAAATACACATACCGTTGTAATCGGGCGAGTTTCTACTTTCAGATGCAATAGGAATTTTTGGGTTAGGTCAATCCGTTCGCGAGATATGGGAGTTTGAAGACAAGAAATGGTTGAGAAGGCAAAAAATTTTTTGCAATTCTGCTGCTCCAAACGCTTAACCAGAATGGCCTAGGGAAAAAATACACATACCGTTGTAATCGGGCGAGTTTCTACTTTCAGATGCAACAGAATTTTTGGGTTAGGTCAGTCTGTTCGCGAGATATGGGAGTTTGAAGACAAGATATGGTTGAGAAGACAACAAATTTTTCGCAGTTCTGCTGCTCCAAACGCTTAACCAGAATGACCTAGGGAAAAAATACACATACCGTTGTAATCGGGCAAGTTTCTACTTTCAGATGCAATAGGAATTTTTGTGTTATATCAATCCATTCGCGAGATATGGGACTTTGAAGCCAAGAAATGGTTGAGAAGGCAAAAAATTTTTCACAATTCTGCTGCTCCAAACGCTTAACCAGAATGGGCTAGGGAAAAAATACACATACCGTTGTAATCGGGCGAGTTTCTACTTTCAGATGCAATAGGAATTTTTGGGTTAGGTCAATCCGTTCCCGAGATATGGGGGTTTGAAGTCAAGAAATGGTTGAGAAGACAACAAATTTTTCGCACTTCTGCTGCTCCAAACACTTAACTAGAATGGCCTAGGGAAGAAATAAACATACCGTTGTAATCGGGCGAGTTTCTACTTTCAGATGCAACAGAATTTTTGGGTTAGGTCAATCCGTTCGCGATATATGGGAGTTTGAAGCTAAGAAATGGTTGAGAAGGCAAAAAATTTTTCGCAATTCTGCTGCTCCAAACGCTTAACCAAAATGGCCAAGGGAAAAAATACACATACCGATGTAATCGGGCGAGTTTCTACTTTCAGATGCAATAGGAATTTTTGGGTTAGGTCAGTCTGTTCGCGAGATATGGGAGTTTGAAGCCAAGAAATGGTAGAGAAGGCAAAAAATTTTTCACAATTCTGCTGCTCCAAACGCTTAACCAGAATGGGCTAGGGAAAAAATACACATACCGTTGTAATCGGGCGAGTTTCTACTTTCAGATGCAATAGGA
Organism: Ptiloglossa arizonensis; assembly: GCF_051014685.1. NCBI lineage: Eukaryota > Metazoa > Arthropoda > Insecta > Hymenoptera > Colletidae > Ptiloglossa > Ptiloglossa arizonensis. The sequence continues at coordinate 126,717 of NW_027479092.1, forward strand.
ATTTTTGGGTTAGGTCAATCCGTTCGCGAGGTATGGGAGTTTGAAGACAAGAAATGGTTGAGAAGGCAAAAAATTTTTCGCAATTCTGAGGCTCCGAACGCTTAACCAGAATGGCCTAGGGAAAAAATACACATACCGTTGTAATCGGGCGAGTTTCTACTTTCAGATGCAATAGGAATTTTTGGGTTAGGTCAGTCCGTTCGCGAGATATGGGAGTTTGAAGACAAGAAATGGTTGAGAAGGCAAAAAATTTTCGCTATTCTGCTGCTCCAAACGCTTAAGCAGAATGGCCTAGGGAAAAAATACACATACCGCTGTAATCGGGCGAGTTTCTACTTTCAGATGCAATAGGAATTTTTGGGTTAGGTCATTCCGTTCGCGAGATATGGGAGTTTGAAGCCAAGAAATGGTAGAGAAGGCTAAAAATTTTTCGCAATTCTGCTGCTCCAAACGCTTAACCAGAATGGGCTAGGGAAAAAATACACATACCTTTGTAATCGGGCGAGTTTCTACTTTCAGATTGAACAGGAATTTTTGGGTTAGGTCTATCCGTTCGCGAGATATGGGAGTTTGATGCTAAGAAATGGTTGAGAAGGCAAAAAATTTGTCGCAATTCTGCTGCTCCAAACGCTTAACCAAAATGGCCAAGGGAAAAAATACACATACCGCTGTAATCGGGCGAGTTTCTACTTTCAGATGCAATAGGAATTTTTGGGTAAGGTCAGTCTGTTCGCGAGATATGGGAGTTTGAAGCCAAGAAATGGTAGAGAAGGCAAAAAATTTTTCACAATTCTGCTGTTCCAAACGCTTAACCAGAATGGGCTAGGGAAAAAATACACATACCGTTGTAATCGGGCGAGTTTCTACTTTCAGATGCAATAGGAATTTTTGGGTTAGGTCAATCCGTTCGCGAGAGATGGGAGTTTGAAGAGAAGAAATGGTTGAGAAGGCAAAAAATTTTTCGCAATTCTGCTGCTCCAAACGCTTAACCAGAATGGCCAAGGGAAAAAATACACATACCGTTGTAATCGGTCGAGTTTCTACTTTCAGATGCAATAGGAATTTTTGGGTTAGGTCAATCCGTTCGCGAGATATGGGAGTTTGAAGACAAGAAATGGTTGAGAAGGCAAAAAATTTTTTGCAATTCTGCTGCTCCAAACGCTTAACCAGAATGGCCTAGGGAAAAAATACACATACCTTTGTAATCGGGCGAGTTTCTACTTTCAGATTGAACAGGAATTTTCGGGTTAGGTCAATCCGTTCGCGAGATATGGGAGTTTGAAGCTAAGAAATGGTTGAGAAGGCAAAAAATTTTTCGCAATTCTGCTGCTCCAAACGCTTAACCAAAATGGCCAAGGGAAAAAATACACATACCGCTGTAATCGGGCGAGTTTCTACTTTCAGATGCAATAGGAATTTTTGGGTAAGGTCAGTCTGTTCGCGAGATATGGGAGTTTGAAGCCAAGAAATGGTAGAGAAGGCAAAAAATTTTTCACAATTCTGCTGCTCCAAACGCTTAACCAGAATGGGCTAGGGAAAAAATACACATACCGTTGTAATCGGGCGAGTTTCTACTTTCAGATGCAATATGAATTTTTGGGTTAGGTCAATCCGTTCGCGAGATATGGGAGTTTGAAGACAAGAAATGGTTGAGAAGGCAAAAAATTTTTCGCAATTCTGAGGCTCCGAACGCTTAACCAGAATGGCCTAGGGAAAAAATACACATACCGTTGTAATCGCGCGAGTTTCTACTTTCAGATGCAATAGGAATTTTTGGGTTAGGTCAATCCGTTCGCGAGATATGGGAGTTTGAAGCTAAGAAATGGTTGAGAAGGCAAAAAATTTTTCGCAATTCTGCTGCTCCAAACGCTTAACCAAAATGGACAAGGGAAAAAATACACATACCGCTGTAATCGGGCGAGTTTCTACTTTCAGATGCAACAGGAATTTTTGGTTTAGGTCAATCCGTTCGGGAGATATGGGAGTTTGAAGCTAAGAAATGGTTGAGAAGACAACAAATTTTTCGCAATTCAGCTGCTCCAAACGCTTAACTAGAATGGCCTAGGGAAGAAATACACATACCGTTGTAATCGTGCGAGTTTCTACTTTCAGATGCAATAGGAGTTTTTGGGTTAGGTCAATCCGTTCGCGAAATATGGGAGTATGAAACCAAGAAATGGTAGAGAAGGCAAAAAATTTTTCACAATTCTGCTGCTCCAAACGCTTAACCAGAATGGCCAAGGGAAAAAATACACATACCGTTGTAATCGGGCGAGTTTCTACTTTCAGATGCAATAGGAATTTTTGGGATAGGTCAATCCGTTCGCGAGATATGGGAGTTTGAAGACAAGAAATGGTTGAGAAGGCAAAAAATTTTTCGCAATTCTGCTGCTCCAAACGCTTAACCAGAATGGCCTAGGGAAAAAATACACATACCGTTGTAATCGGGCGAGTTTCTACTTTCAGATGCAACAGAATTTTTGGGTTAGGTCAATCCGTTCGCGAGATATGGGAGTTTGAAACTAAGAAATGGTTGAGAAGGCAAAAAATTTTTCGCAATTCTGCTGCTCCAAACGCTTAACCAAAATGGCCAAGGGAAAAAATACACATACCGCTGTAATCGGGCGAGTTTCTACTTTCAGATGCAATAGGAATTTTTGGGTTAGGTCAGTCTGTTCGCGAGATATGGGAGTTTGAAGCCAAGAAATGGTAGAGAAGGCATAAAATTTTTCACAATTCTGCTGCTCCAAACGCTTAACCAGAATGGGCTAGGGAAAAAATACACATACCGTTGTAATCGGGCGAGTTCCTACTTTCAGATGCAATAGGAATTTTTGGGTTAGGTCAATCCGTTCGCGAGATATGGGAGTTTGAAGACAAGAAATGGTTGAGAAGGCAAAAAATTTGTCGCAATTCTGCTGCTCCAAACTCTTAACCAGAATGGCCTAGGGAAAAAATACACATACCGTTGTAATCGGGCGAGTTTCTACTTTCAGATGCAATAGGAATTTTTGGGTTCGGTCAATCCGTTCGCGAGATATGGGAGTTTGAAGACAAGAAATGGTTGAGAAGGCAAAAAATTTTTCGCAATTCTGCTGCTCCAAACGCTTAACCAAAATGGCCAAGGGAAAAAATACACATACCGCTGTAATCGGGCGAGTTTCTACTTTCAGATGCAATAGGAATTTTTGGGTAAGGTCAGTCTGTTCGCGAGATATGGGAGTTTGAAGCCAAGAAATGGTAGAGAAGGCAAAAAATTTTTCACAATTCTGCTGCTCCAAACGCTTAACCAGAATGGGCTAGGGAAAAAATACACATACCGTTGTAATCGGGCGAGTTCCTACTTTCAGATGCAATAGGAATTTTTGGGTTAGGTCAATCCGTTCGCGAGAGATGGGAGTTTGAAGACAAGAAATGGTTGAGAAGGCAAAAAATTTTTCGCAATTCTGCTGCTCCAAACGCTTAACCAAAATGGCCAAGGGAAAAAATACACATACCGCTGTAATCGGGCGAGTTTCTACTTTCAGATGCAATAGGAATTTTTGGGTTAGGTCAGTCTGTTCGCGAGATATGGGAGTTTGAAGCCAAGAAATGGTAGAGAAGGCATAAAATTTTTCACAATTCTGCTGCTCCAAACGCTTAACCAGAATGGGCTAGGGAAAAAATACACATACCGTTGTAATCGGGCGAGTTCCTACTTTCAGATGCAATAGGAATTTTTGGGTTAGGTCAATCCGTTCGCGAGATATGGGAGTTTGAAGACAAGAAATGGTTGAGAAGGCAAAAAATTTGTCGCAATTCTGCTGCTCCAAACTCTTAACCAGAATGGCCTAGGGAAAAAATACACATACCGTTGTAATCGGGCGAGTTTCTACTTTCAGATGCAATAGGAATTTTTGGGTTCGGTCAATCCGTTCGCGAGATATGGGAGTTTGAAGACAAGAAATGGTTGAGAAGGCAAAAAATTTTTCGCAATTCTGCTGCTCCAAACGCTTAACCAAAATGGCCAAGGGAAAAAATACACATACCGCTGTAATCGGGCGAGTTTCTACTTTCAGATGCAATAGGAATTTTTGGGTAAGGTCAGTCTGTTCGCGAGATATGGGAGTTTGAAGCCAAGAAATGGTAGAGAAGGCAAAAAATTTTTCACAATTCTGCTGCTCCAAACGCTTAACCAGAATGGGCTAGGGAAAAAATACACATACCGTTGTAATCGGGCGAGTTTCTACTTTCAGATGCAATATGAATTTTTGGGTTAGGTCAATCCGTTCGCGAGAGATGGGAGTTTGAAGACAAGAAATGGTTGAGAAGGCAAAAAATTTTTCGCAATTCTGCTGCTCCGAACGCTTAACCAAAATGGCCAAGGGAAAAAATACACATACCGTTGTAATCGGGCGAGTTTCTACTTTCAGATGCAATAGGAATTTTTGGGTTCGGTCAATCCGTTCGCGAGATATGGGAGTTTGAAGACAAGAAATGGTTGAGAAGGCAAAAAATTTTTCGCAATTCTGCTGCTCCAAACGCTTAACCAGAATGGGCTAGGGAAAAAATACACATACCTTTGTAATCGGGCGAGTTTCTACTTTCAGATTGAACAGGAATTTTTGGGTTAGGTCTATCCGTTCGCGAGATATGGGAGTTTGATGCTAAGAAATGGTTGAGAAGGCAAAAAATTTGTCGCAATTCTGCTGCTCCAAACGCTTAACCAAAATGGCCAAGGGAAAAAATACACATACCGCTGTAATCGGGCGAGTTTCTACTTTCAGATGCAATAGGAATTTTTGGGTAAGGTCAGTCTGTTCGCGAGATATGGGAGTTTGAAGCCAAGAAATGGTAGAGAAGGCAAAAAATTTTTCACAATTCTGCTGTTCCAAACGCTTAACCAGAATGGGCTAGGGAAAAAATACACATACCGTTGTAATCGGGCGAGTTTCTACTTTCAGATGCAATAGGAATTTTTGGGTTAGGTCAATCCGTTCGCGAGAGATGGGAGTTTGAAGAGAAGAAATGGTTGAGAAGGCAAAAAATTTTTCGCAATTCTGCTGCTCCAAACGCTTAACCAGAATGGCCAAGGGAAAAAATACACATACCGTTGTAATCGGTCGAGTTTCTACTTTCAGATGCAATAGGAATTTTTGGGTTAGGTCAATCCGTTCGCGAGATATGGGAGTTTGAAGACAAGAAATGGTTGAGAAGGCAAAAAATTTTTTGCAATTCTGCTGCTCCAAACGCTTAACCAGAATGGCCTAGGGAAAAAATACACATACCTTTGTAATCGGGCGAGTTTCTACTTTCAGATTGAACAGGAATTTTTGGGTTAGGTCAATCCGTTCGCGAGATATGGGAGTTTGAAGCTAAGAAATGGTTGAGAAGGCAAAAAATTTTTCGCAATTCTGCTGCTCCAAACGCTTAACCAAAATGGCCAAGGGAAAAAATACACATACCGCTGTAATCGGGCGAGTTTCTACTTTCAGATGCAATAGGAATTTTTGGGTAAGGTCAGTCTGTTCGCGAGATATGGGAGTTTGAAGCCAAGAAATGGTAGAGAAGGCAAAAAATTTTTCACAATTCTGCTGCTCCAAACGCTTAACCAGAATGGGCTAGGGAAAAAATACACATACCGTTGTAATCGGGCGAGTTTCTACTTTCAGATGCAATATGAATTTTTGGGTTAGGTCAATCCGTTCGCGAGATATGGGAGTTTGAAGACAAGAAATGGTTGAGAAGGCAAAAAATTTTTCGCAATTCTGAGGCTCCGAACGCTTAACCAGAATGGCCTAGGGAAAAAATACACATACCGTTGTAATCGCGCGAGTTTCTACTTTCAGATGCAATAGGAATTTTTGGGTTAGGTCAATCCGTTCGCGAGATATGGGAGTTTGAAGCTAAGAAATGGTTGAGAAGGCAAAAAATTTTTCGCAATTCTGCTGCTCCAAACGCTTAACCAAAATGGACAAGGGAAAAAATACACATACCGCTGTAATCGGGCGAGTTTCTACTTTCAGATGCAATAGGAATTTTTGGGTTAGGTCAGTCTGTTCGCGAGATATGGGAGTTTGAAGCTAAGATATGGTTGAGAAGACAACAAATTTTTCGCAGTTCTGCTGCTCCAAACGCTTAACCAGAATGGGCTAGGGAAAAAATACACATACCGTTGTAATCGGGCGAGTTTCTACTTTCAGATGCAATAGGAATTTTTGGGTTAGGTCAATCCGTTCGCGAGAGATGGGAGTTTGAAGACAAGAAATGGTTGAGAAGGCAAAAAATTTTTCGCAATTCTGCTGCTCCGAACGCTTAACCAGAATGGCCTAGGGAAAAAATATACATACCGTTGTAATCGGGCGAGTTTCTACTTTCAGATGCAACAGGAATTTTTGGTTTAGGTCAATCCGTTCGGGAGATATGGGAGTTTGAAGCTAAGAAATGGTTGAGAAGACAACAAATTTTTCGCAATTCAGCTGCTCCAAACGCTTAACTAGAATGGCCTAGGGAAGAAATACACATACCGTTGTAATCGTGCGAGTTTCTACTTTCAGATGCAATAGGAGTTTTTGGGTTAGGTCAATCCGTTCGCGAGAGATGGGAGTTTGAAGACAAGAAATGGTTGAGAAGGCAAAAAATTTTTCGCAATTCTGCTGCTCCGAACGCTTAACCAGAATGGCCTAGGGAAAAAATATACATACCGTTGTAATCGGGCGAGTTTCTACTTTCAGATGCAACAGGAATTTTTGGTTTAGGTCAATCCGTTCGCGAGATATGGGAGTTTGAAGCTAAGAAATGGTTGAGAAGACAACAAATTTTTCGCAATTCAGCTGCTCCAAACGCTTAACTAGAATGGCCTAGGGAAGAAATACACATACCGTTGTAATCGTGCGAGTTTCTACTTTCAGATGCAATAGGAGTTTTTGGGTTAGGTCAATCCGTTCGCGAAATATGGGAGTATGAAACCAAGAAATGGTAGAGAAGGCAAAAAATTTTTCACAATTCTGCTGCTCCAAACGCTTATCCAGAATGGCCAACGGAAAAAATACACATACCGTTGTAATCGGGCGAGTTTCTACTTTCAGATGCAATAGGAATTTTTGGGATAGGTCAATCCGTTCGCGAGATATGGGAGTTTGTAGACAAGAAATGGTTGAGAAGGCAAAAAATTTTTCGCAATTCTGCTGCCCCAAACGCTTAACCAGAATGGCCTAGGGAAAAAATACACATACCGTTGTAATCGGGCGAGTTTCTACTTTCAGATGCAACAGAATTTTTGGGTTAGGTCAATCCGTTCGCGAGATATGGGAGTTTGAAGACAAGAAATGGTTGAGAAGGCAAAAAATTTTTTGCAATTCTGCTGCTCCAAACGCTTAACCAGAATGGCCTAGGGAAAAAATACACATACCTTTGTAATCGGGCGAGTTTCTACTTTCAGATTGAACAGGAATTTTTGGGTTAGGTCAATCCGTTCGCGAGATATGGGAGTTTGAAGCTAAGAAATGGTTGAGAAGGCAAAAAATTTTTCGCAATTCTGCTGCTCCAAACGCTTAACCAAAATGGCCAAGGGAAAAAATACACATACCGCTGTAATCGGGCGAGTTTCTACTTTCAGATGCAATAGGAATTTTTGGGTAAGGTCAGTCTGTTCGCGAGATATGGGAGTTTGAAGCAAAGAAATGGTAGAGAAGGCAAAAAATTTTTCACAATTCTGCTGCTCCAAACGCTTAACCAGAATGGCCTAGGGAAAAAATATACATACCGTTGTAATCGGGCGAGTTTCTACTTTCAGATGCAACAGGAATTTTTGGTTTAGGTCAATCCGTTCGCGAGATATGGGAGTTTGAAGCTAAGAAATGGTTGAGAAGACAACAAATTTTTCGCAATTCAGCTGCTCCAAACGCTTAACTAGAATGGCCTAGGGAAGAAATACACATACCGTTGTAATCGTGCGAGTTTCTACTTTCAGATGCAATAGGAATTTTTGGGATAGGTCAATCCGTTCGCGAGATATGGGAGTTTGAAGACAAGAAATGGTTGAGAAGGCAAAAAATTTTTCGCAATTCTGCTGCCCCAAACGCTTAACCAGAATGGCCTAGGGAAAAAATACACATACCGTTGTAATCGGGCGAGTTTCTACTTTCAGATGCAACAGAATTTTTGGGTTAGGTCAATCCGTTCGCGAGATATGGGAGTTTGAAGACAAGAAATGGTTGAGAAGGCAAAAAATTTTTTGCAATTCTGCTGCTCCAAACGCTTAACCAGAATGGCCTAGGGAAAAAATACACATACCTTTGTAATCGGGCGAGTTTCTACTTTCAGATTGAACAGGAATTTTTGGGTTAGGTCGATCCGTTCGCGAGATATGGGAGTTTGAAGCTAAGAAATGGTTGAGAAGGCAAAAAATTTTTCGCAATTCTGCTGCTCCAAACGCTTAACCAAAATGGCCAAGGGAAAAAATACACATACCGCTGTAATCGGGCGAGTTTCTACTTTCAGATGCAATAGGAATTTTTGGGTAAGGTCAGTCTGTTCGCGAGATATGGGAGTTTGAAGCCAAGAAATGGTAGAGAAGGCAAAAAATTTTTCACAATTCTGCTGCTCCAAACGCTTAACCAGAATGGGCTAGGGAAAAAATACACATACCGTTGTAATCGGGCGAGTTTCTACTTTCAGATGCAATATGAATTTTTGGATTAGGTCAATCCGTTCGCGAGAGATGGGAGTTTGAAGACAAGAAATGGTTGAGAAGGCAAAAAATTTTTCGCAATTCTGCTGCTCCGAACGCTTAACCAGAATGGCCTAGGGAAAAAATATACATACCGTTGTAATCGGGCGAGTTTCTACTTTCAGATGCAACAGGAATTTTTGGTTTAGGTCAATCCGTTCGCGAGATATGGGAGTTTGAAGCTAAGAAATGGTTGAGAAGACAACAAATTTTTCGCAATTCAGCTGCTCCAAACGCTTAACTAGAATGGCCTAGGGAAGAAATACACATACCGTTGTAATCGTGCGAGTTTCTACTTTCAGATGCAATAGGAGTTTTTGGGTTAGGTCAATCCGTTCGCGAAATATGGGAGTTTGAAACCAAGAAATGGTAGAGAAGGCAAAAAATTTTTCACAATTCTGCTGCTCCAAACGCTTATCCAGAATGGCCAACGGAAAAAATACACATACCGTTGTAATCGGGCGAGTTTCTACTTTCAGATGCAATAGGAATTTTTGGGATAGGTCAATCCGTTCGCGAGATATGGGAGTTTGTAGACAAGAAATGGTTGAGAAGGCAAAAAATTTTTCGCAATTCTGCTGCCCCAAACGCTTAACCAGAATGGCCTAGGGAAAAAATACACATACCGTTGTAATCGGGCGAGTTTCTACTTTCAGATGCAACAGAATTTTTGGGTTAGGTCAATCCGTTCGCGAGATATGGGAGTTTGAAGACAAGAAATGGTTGAGAAGGCAAAAAATTTTTTGCAATTCTGCTGCTCCAAACGCTTAACCAGAATGGCCTAGGGAAAAAATACACATACCTTTGTAATCGGGCGAGTTTCTACTTTCAGATTGAACAGGAATTTTTGGGTTAGGTCAATCCGTTCGCGAGATATGGGAGTTTGAAGCTAAGAAATGGTTGAGAAGGCAAAAAATTTTTCGCAATTCTGCTGCTCCAAACGCTTAACCAAAATGGCCAAGGGAAAAAATACACATACCGCTGTAATCGGGCGAGTTTCTACTTTCAGATGCAATAGGAATTTTTGGGTAAGGTCAGTCTGTTCGCGAGATATGGGAGTTTGAAGCCAAGAAATGGTAGAGAAGGCAAAAAATTTTTCACAATTCTGCTGCTCCAAACGCTTAACCAGAATGGCCTAGGGAAAAAATATACATACCGTTGTAATCGGGCGAGTTTCTACTTTCAGATGCAACAGGAATTTTTGGTTTAGGTCAATCCGTTCGCGAGATATGGGAGTTTGAAGCTAAGAAATGGTTGAGAAGACAACAAATTTTTCGCAATTCAGCTGCTCCAAACGCTTAACTAGAATGGCCTAGGGAAGAAATACACATACCGTTGTAATCGTGCGAGTTTCTACTTTCAGATGCAATAGGAGTTTTTGGGTTAGGTCAATCCGTTCGCGAAATATGGGAGTTTGAAACCAAGAAATGGTAGAGAAGGCAAAAAATTTTTCACAATTCTGCTGCTCCAAACGCTTATCCAGAATGGCCAACGGAAAAAATACACATACCGTTGTAATCGGGCGAGTTTCTACTTTCAGATGCAATAGGAATTTTTGGGATAGGTCAATCCGTTCGCGAGATATGGGAGTTTGAAGACAAGAAATGGTTGAGAAGGCAAAAAATTTTTCGCAATTCTGCTGCCCCAAACGCTTAACCAGAATGGCCTAGGGAAAAAATACACATACCGTTGTAATCGGGCGAGTTTCTACTTTCAGATGCAACAGAATTTTTGGGTTAGGTCAATCCGTTCGCGAGATATGGGAGTTTGAAGACAAGAAATGGTTGAGAAGGCAAAAAATTTTTTGCAATTCTGCTGCTCCAAACGCTTAACCAGAATGGCCTAGGGAAAAAATACACATACCTTTGTAATCGGGCGAGTTTCTACTTTCAGATTGAACAGGAATTTTTGGGTTAGGTCGATCCGTTCGCGAGATATGGGAGTTTGAAGCTAAGAAATGGTTGAGAAGGCAAAAAATTTTTCGCAATTCTGCTGCTCCAAACGCTTAACCAAAATGGCCAAGGGAAAAAATACACATACCGCTGTAATCGGGCGAGTTTCTACTTTCAGATGCAATAGGAATTTTTGGGTAAGGTCAGTCTGTTCGCGAGATATGGGAGTTTGAAGCCAAGAAATGGTAGAGAAGGCAAAAAATTTTTCACAATTCTGCTGCTCCAAACGCTTAACCAGAATGGGCTAGGGAAAAAATACACATACCGTTGTAATCGGGCGAGTTTCTACTTTCAGATGCAATATGAATTTTTGGATTAGGTCAATCCGTTCGCGAGAGATGGGAGTTTGAAGACAAGAAATGGTTGAGAAGGCAAAAAATTTTTCGCAATTCTGCTGCTCCGAACGCTTAACCAGAATGGCCTAGGGAAAAAATATACATACCGTTGTAATCGGGCGAGTTTCTACTTTCAGATGCAACAGGAATTTTTGGTTTAGGTCAATCCGTTCGCGAGATATGGGAGTTTGAAGCTAAGAAATGGTTGAGAAGACAACAAATTTTTCGCAATTCAGCTGCTCCAAACGCTTAACTAGAATGGCCTAGGGAAGAAATACACATACCGTTGTAATCGTGCGAGTTTCTACTTTCAGATGCAATAGGAGTTTTTGGGTTAGGTCAATCCGTTCGCGAAATATGGGAGTTTGAAACCAAGAAATGGTAGAGAAGGCAAAAAATTTTTCACAATTCTGCTGCTCCAAACGCTTATCCAGAATGGCCAAGGGAAAAAATACACATACCGTTGTAATCGGGCGAGTTTCTACTTTCAGATGCAATAGGAATTTTTGGGATAGGTCAATCCGTTCGCGAGATATGGGAGTTTGAAGACAAGAAATGGTTGAGAAGGCAAAAAATTTTTCGCAATTCTGCTGCCCCAAACGCTTAACCAGAATGGCCTAGGGAAAAAATACACATACCGTTGTAATCGGGCGAGTTTCTACTTTCAGATGCAACAGAATTTTTGGGTTAGGACAATCCGTTCGCGAGATATGGGAGTTTGAAACTAAGAAATGGTTGAGAAGGCAAAAAATTTTTCGCAATTCTGCTGCTCCAAACGCTTAACCAAAATGGCCAAGGGAAAAAATACACATACCGCTGTAATCGGGCGAGTTTCTACTTTCAGATGCAATAGGAATTTTTGGGTTAGGTCAGTCTGTTCGCGAGATATGTGAGTTTGAAGCCAAGAAATGGTACAGAAGGCAAAAAATTTTTCACAATTCTGCTGCTCCAAACGCTTAACCAGAATGGCCTAGGGAAAAAATACACATACCGTTGTAATCGGGCGAGTTTCTACTTTCAGATGCAATAGGAATTTTTGGGTTCGGTCAATCCGTTCGCGAGATATGGGAGTTTGAAGCCAAGAAATGGTAGAGAAGGCAAAAAATTTTTCACAATTCTGCTGCTCCAAACGCTTAACCAGAATGGCCTAGGGAAAAAATACACATACCGTTGTAATCGGGCGAGTTTCTACTTTCAGATGCAATAGGAATTTTTGGGTTACGTCAATCCGTTCGCGAAATATGGGAGTTTGAAGCTAAGAAATGGTTGAGAAGACAACAAATTTTTCGCACTTCTGCTGCTCCAAACGCTTAACTAGAATGGCCTAGGGAAGAAATAAACGTACCGTTGTAATCGGGCGAGTTTCTACTTTCAGATGCAATAGGAATTTTTGGGTTAGGTCAATCCGTTCGCGAAATATGGGAGTTTGAAACCAAGAAATGGTAGAGAAGGCAAAAAATTTTTCACAATTCTGCTGCTCCAAACGCTTAACCAGAATGGCCAAGGGAAAAAATACACATACCGTTGTAATCGGTCGAGTTTCTACTTTCAGATGCAATAGGAATTTTTGGGTTAGGTCAATCCGTTCGCGAGATATGGGAGTTTGAAGACAAGAAATGGTTGAGAAGGCAAAAAATTTTTTGCAATTCTGCTGCTCCAAACGCTTAACCAGAATGGCCTAGGGAAAAAATACACATACCTTTGTAATCGGGCGAGTTTCTACTTTCAGATTGAACAGGAATTTTTGGGTTAGGTCAATCCGTTCGCGAGATATGGGAGTTTGAAGCTAAGAAATGGTTGAGAAGGCAAAAAATTTTTCGCAATTCTGCTGCTCCAAACGCTTAACCAAAATGGCCAAGGGAAAAAATACACATACCGCTGTAATCGGGCGAGTTTCTACTTTCAGATGCAATAGGAATTTTTGGGTAAGGTCAGTCTGTTCGCGAGATATGGGAGTTTGAAGCCAAGAAATGGTAGAGAAGGCAAAAAATTTTTCACAATTCTGCTGCTCCAAACGCTTAACCAGAATGGGCTAGGGAAAAAATACACATACCGTTGTAATCGGGCGAGTTTCTACTTTCAGATGCAATATGAATTTTTGGGTTAGGTCAATCCGTTCGCGAGAGATGGGAGTTTGAAGACAAGAAATGGTTGAGAAGGCAAAAAATTTTTCGCAATTCTGCTGCTCCGAACGCTTAACCAGAATGGCCTAGGGAAAAAATACACATACCGTTGTAATCGGGCGAGTTTCTACTTTCAGATGCAACAGAATTTTTGGGTTAGGTCAATCCGTTCGCGAGATATGGGAGTTTGAAGACAAGAAATGGTTGAGAAGGCAAAAAATTTTTTGCAATTCTGCTGCTCCAAACGCTTAACCAGAATGGCCTAGGGAAAAAATACACATACCTTTGTAATCGGGCGAGTTTCTACTTTCAGATTGAACAGGAATTTTTGGGTTAGGTCAATCCGTTCGCGAGATATGGGAGTTTGAAGCTAAGAAATGGTTGAGAAGGCAAAAAATTTTTCGCAATTCTGCTGCTCCAAACGCTTAACCAAAATGGCCAAGGGGAGAAATACACATACCGTTGTAATCGTGCGAGTTTCTACTTTCAGATGCAATAGGAGTTTTTGGGTTAGGTCAATCCGTTCGCGAAATATGGGAGTTTGAAACCAAGAAATGGTAGAGAAGGCAAAAAATTTTTCACAATTCTGCTGCTCCAAACGCTTATCCAGAATGGCCAAGGGAAAAAATACACATACCGTTGTAATCGGGCGAGTTTCTACTTTCAGATGCAATAGGAATTTTTGGGATAGGTCAATCCGTTCGCGAGATATGGGAGTTTGAAGCCAAGAAATGGTAGAGAAGGCAAAAAATTTTTCACAATTCTGCTGCTCCAAACGCTTAACCAGAATGGGCTAGGGAAAAAATACACACACCGTTGTAATCGGGCGAGTTTCTACTTTCAGATGCAATAGGAATTTTTGTGTTAGGTCAATCCGTTCGCGAGATATGGGAGTTTGAAGCTAAGAAATGGTTGAGAAGGCAACAAATTTTTCGCAGTTCTGCTGCTCCAAACGCTTAACCAGAATGGCCTAGGGAAAAAATACACATACCGTTGTAATCGGGCGAGTTTCTACTTTCAGATGCAATAGGAATTTTTGGGTTAGGTCAATCCGTTCGCGAGATATGGGAGTTTGAAGCCAAGAAATGGTAGAGAAGGCAAAAAATTTTTCACAATTCTGCTGCTCCAAACGCTTAACCAGAATGGGCTAGGGAAAAAATACACACACCGTTGTAATCGGGCGAGTTTCTACTTTCAGATGCAATAGGAATTTTTGTGTTAGGTCAATCCGTTCGCGAGATATGGGAGTTTGAAGCTAAGAAATGGTTGAGAAGGCAACAAATTTTTCGCAGTTCTGCTGCTCCAAACGCTTAACCAGAATGGCCTAGGGAAAAAATACACATACCGTTGTAATCGGGCGAGTTTCTACTTTCAGATGCAATAGGAATTTTTGGGTTAGGTCAATTCGTTCGCGAGATATGGGAGTTTGAAGCCAAGAAATGGTTCAGAAGGCAAAAAATTTTTCGCAATTCTGCTGCTCCAAACGCTTAACCAGAATGGCCTAGGGAAAAAATACGCGTACCGTTGTAATCGGGCGAGTTTCTACTTTCAGATGCAATAGGAATTTTTGGGTTCGGTCAATCCGTTCGCGAGATATGGGAGTTTGAAGCCAAGAAATGGTAGAGAAGGCAAAAAATTTTTCACAATTCTGCTGCTCCAAACGCTTAACCAGAATGGCCTAGGGAAAAAATACACATACCGTTGTAATCGGGCGAGTTTCTACTTTCAGATGCAATAGGAATTTTTGGGTTAGGTCAATCCGTTCGCGAGATATGGGAGTTTGAAGCTAAGAAATGGTTGACAAGGCAAAAAATTTTTCGCAATTCTGCTGCTCTAAACGCTTAACCAAAATGGCCAAGGGAAAAAATACACATACCGCTGTAATCGGGCGAGTTTCTACTTACAGATGCAATAGGAATTTTTGGGTTAGGTCAGTCTGTTCGCGAGATATGGGAGTTTGAAGCTAAGAAATGGTTGAGAAGACAACAAATTTTTCGCACTTCTGCTGCTCCAAACGCTTAACTAGAATGGCCTAGGGAAGAAATAAACATACCGTTGTAATCGGGCGAGTTTCTACTTTCAGATGCAATAGGAATTTTTGGGTTAGGTCAATCCGTTCGCGAAATATGGGAGTTTGAAACCAAGAAATGGTACAGAAGGCAAAAAATTTTTCACAATTCTGCTGCTCCAAACGCTTAACCAGAATGGCCAAGGGAAAAAATACACATACCGTTGTTACCGGGCGAGTTTCTACTTTCAGATGCAATAGGAATTTTTGGGTTAGGTCAGTCTGTTCGCGAGATATGGGAGTTTGAAGCCAAGAAATGGTAGAGAAGGCAAAAAATTTTTCACAATTCTGCTGCTCCAAACGCTTAACCAGAACGGGATAGGGAAAAAATACACATACCGTTGTAATCGCGCGAGTTTCTACTTTCAGATGCAATAGGAATTTTTGGGTAAGGTCAGTCTGTTCGCGAGATATGGGAGTTTGAAGCCAAGAAATGGTAGAGAAGGCAAAAAATTTTTCACAATTCTGCTGCTCCAAACGCTTAACCAGAATGGCCAAGGGAAAAAAATACACATACCTTTGTAATCGGGCGAGTTTCTACTTTCAGATTGAACAGGAATTTTTGGGTTAGGTCAATCCGTTCGCGAGATATGGGAGTTTGAAGCTAAGAAATGGTTGAGAAGGCAAAAAATTTTTCGCAATTCTGCTGCTCCAAACGCTTAACCAAAATGGCCAAGGGAAAAAATACACATACCGCTGTAATCGGGCGAGTTTCTACTTTCAGATGCAATAGGAATTTTTGGGTAAGGTCAGTCTGTTCGCGAGATATGGGAGTTTGAAGCCAAGAAATGGTAGAGAAGGCAAAAAATTTTTCACAATTCTGCTGCTCCAAACGCTTAACCAGAATGGCCAAGGGAAAAAATACACATACCGTTGTAATCGGGCGAGTTTCTACTTTCAGATGCAACAGAATTTTTGGGTTAGGTCAATCCGTTCGCGAGATATGGGAGTTTGAAACTAAGAAATGGTTGAGAAGGCAAAAAATTTTTCGCAATTCTGCTGCTCCAAACGCTTAACCAAAATGGCCAAGGGAAAAAATACACATACCGCTGTAATCGGGCGAGTTTCTACTTTCAGATGCAATAGGAATTTTTGGGTTAGGTCAGTCTGTTCGCGAGATATGGGAGTTTGAAACCAAGAAATGGTAGAGAAGGCAAAAAATTTTTCACAATTCTGCTGCTCCAAACGCTTAACCAGAATGGGCTAGGGAAAAAATACACATACCGTTGTAATCGGGCGAGTTTCTACTTTCAGATGCAATAGGAATTTTTGGGTTAGGTCAATCCGTTCGCGAGATATGGGAGTTTGAAGACAAGAAATGGTTGAGAAGGCAAAAAATTTGTCGCAATTCTGCTGCTCCAAACGCTTAACCAGAATGGGCTAGGGAAAAAATACACATACCGTTGTAATCGGGCGAGTTTCTACTTTCAGATGCAATAGGAATTTTTGGGTTAGGTCAATCCGTTCGCGAGATATGGGAGTTTGAAGACAAGAAATGGTAGAGAAGGCAAAAAATTTTTCACAATTCTGCTGCTCCAAACGCTTAACCAGAACGGCCTAGGGAAAAAATACACATACCGTTGTAATCGGGCGAGTTTCTACTTTCAGATGCAATAGGAATTTTTGGGTTAGGTCAATCCGTTCGCGAGATATGGGAGTTTGAAGACAAGAAATGGTTGAGAAGGCAAAAAATTTTTTGCAATTCTGCTGCTCCAAACGCTTAACCAGAATGGCCTAGGGAAAAAATACACATACCTTTGTAATCGGGCGAGTTTCTACTTTCAGATTGAACAGGAATTTTTGGGGTTAGGATCAATCCGTTCGCGAGATATGGGAGTTTGAAGCTAAGAAATGGTTGAGAAGGCAAAAAAATTTTTTCGCAATTCTGCTGCTCCAAACGCTTTAACCAAAATGGCCAAGGGAAAAAATACACATACCGCTGTAATCGGGCGAGTTTCTACTTTCAGATGCAATAGGAATTTTTGGGTAAGGTCAGTCTGTTCGCGAGATATGGGAGTTTGAAGCCAAGAAATGGTAGAGAAGGCAAAAAATTTTTCACAATTCTGCTGCTCCGAACGCTTAACCAGAATGGCCTAGGGAAAAAAATATACATACCGTTGTAATCGGGCGAGTTTCTACTTTCAGATGCAACAGGAATTTTTGGTTTAGGTCAATCCGTTCGCGAGATATGGGAGTTTGAAGCTAAGAAATGGTTGAGAAGACAACAAATTTTTCGCAATTCAGCTGCTCCAAACGCTTAACTAGAATGGCCTAGGGAAGAAATACACATACCGTTGTAATCGTGCGAGTTTCTACTTTCAGATGCAATAGGAGTTTTTGGGTTAGGTCAATCCGTTCGCGAAATATGGGAGTTTGAAACCAAGAAATGGTAGAGAAGGCAAAAAATTTTTCACAATTCTGCTGCTCCAAACGCTTAACCAGAATGGCCAAGGGAAAAAATACACATACCGTTGTAATCGGGCGAGTTTCTACTTTCAGATGCAATAGGAATTTTTGGGATAGGTCAATCCGTTCGCGAGATATGGGAGTTTGAAGACAAGAAATGGTTGAGAAGGCAAAAAATTTTTCGCAATTCTGCTGCTCCAAACGCTTAACCAGAATGGCCTAGGGAAAAAATACACATACCGTTGTAATCGGGCGAGTTTCTACTTTCAGATGCAACAGAATTTTTGGGTTAGGTCAATCCGTTCGCGAGATATGGGAGTTTGAAACTAAGAAATGGTTGAGAAGGCAAAAAATTTTTCGCAATTCTGCTGCTCCAAACGCTTAACCAAAATGGCCAAGGGAAAAAATACACATACCGCTGTAATCGGGCGAGTTTCTACTTTCAGATGCAATAGGAATTTTTGGGTTAGGTCAGTCTGTTCGCGAGATATGGGAGTTTGAAGCCAAGAAATGGTAGAGAAGGCAAAAAATTTTTCGCAATTCTGCTGCTCCAAACGCTTAACCAGAATGGCCTAGGGAAAAAATACACATACCGTTGTAATCGGGCGAGTTTCTACTTTCAGATGCAACAGAATTTTTGGGTTAGGTCAATCCGTTCGCGAGATATGGGAGTTTGAAACTAAGAAATGGTTGAGAAGGCAAAAAATTTTTCGCAATTCTGCTGCTCCAAACGCTTAACCAAAATGGCCAAGGGAAAAAATACACATACCGCTGTAATCGGGCGAGTTTCTACTTTCAGATGCAATAGGAATTTTTGGGTTCGGTCAATCCGTTCGCGAGATATGGGAGTTTGAAGCCAAGAAATGGTAGAGAAGGCAAAAAATTTTTCACAATTCTGCTGCTCCAAACGCTTAACCAGAATGGGCTAGGGAAAAAAATACACATACCGTTGTAATCGGGCGAGTTTCTACTTTCAGATGCAATAGGAATTTTTGGGTTAGGTCAATCCGTTCGCGAGATATGGGAGTTTGAAGACAAGAAATGGTTGAGAAGGCAAAAAATTTGTCGCAATTCTGCTGCTCCAAACGCTTAACCAGAATGGCCTAGGGAAAAAATACACATACCGCTGTAATCGGGCGAGTTTCTACTTTCAGATGCAATAGGAATTTTTGGGTTAGGTCAGTCTGTTCGCGAGATATGTGAGTTTGAAGCCAAGAAATGGTAGAGAAGGCAAAAAATTTTTCACAATTCTGCTGCTCCAAACGCTTAACCAGAATGGGCTAGGGAAAAAATACACATACCGTTGTAATCGGGCGAGTTTCTACTTTCAGATGCAATAGGAATTTTTGGGTTAGGTCAATCCGTTCGCGAGATATGGGAGTTTGAAGACAAGAAATGGTTGAGAAGGCAAAAAATTTTTCGCAATTCTGAGGCTCCGAACGCTTAACCAGAATGGCCTAGGGAAAAAATACACATACCGTTGTAATCGCGCGAGTTTCTACTTTCAGATGCAATAGGAATTTTTGGGTTAGGTCAATCCGTTCGCGAGATATGGGAGTTTGAAGCTAAGAAATGGTTGAGAAGGCAAAAAATTTTTCGCAATTCTGCTGCTCCAAACGCTTAACCAAAATGGACAAGGGAAAAAATACACATACCGCTGTAATCGGGCGAGTTTCTACTTTCAGATGCAATAGGAATTTTTGGGTTAGGTCAGTCTGTTCGCGAGATATGGGAGTTTGAAGCTAAGATATGGTTGAGAAGACAACAAATTTTTCGCAGTTCTGCTGCTCCAAACGCTTAACCAGAATGGCCTAGGGAAAAAATACACATACCGTTGTAATCGGGCGAGTTTCTACTTTCAGATGCAATAGGAATTTTTGGGTTAGGTCAATCCGTTCGCGAGAGATGGGTGTTTGAAGACAAGAAATGGTTGAGAAGGCAAAAAATTTTTCGCAATTCTGCTGCTCCGAACGCTTAACCAGAATGGCCTAGGGAAAAAATACACATACCGTTGTAATCGGGCGAGTTTCTACTTTCAGATGCAACAGGAATTTTTGGTTTAGGTCAATCCGTTCGCGAGATATGGGAGTTTGAAGCTAAGATATGGTTGAGAAGACAACAAATTTTTCGCAGTTCTGCTGCTCCAAACGCTTAACCAGAATGGCCTAGGGAAAAAATACACATACCGTTGTAATCGGGCGAGTTTCTACTTTCAGATGCAATAGGAATTTTTGGGTTAGGTCAATTCGTTCGCGAGATATGGGAGTTTGAAGCCAAGAAATGGTTGAGAAGGCAAAAAATTTTTCGCAATTCTGCTGCTCCAAACGCTTAACCAGAATGGCCTAGGGAAAAAATACACGTACCGTTGTAATCGGGCGAGTTTCTACTTTCAGATGCAATAGGAATTTTTGGGTTCGGTCAATCCGTTCGCGAGATATGGGAGTTTGAAGCCAAGAAATGGTAGAGAAGGCAAAAAATTTTTCACAATTCTGCTGCTCCAAACGCTTAACCAGAATGGCCTAGGGAAAAAATACACATACCGTTGTAATCGGGCGAGTTTCTACTTTCAGATGCAATAGGAATTTTTGGGTTAGGTCAATCCGTTCGCGAGATATGGGAGTTTGAAGCTAAGAAATGGTTGACAAGGCAAAAAATTTTTCGCAATTCTGCTGCTGCAAACGCTTAACCAGAATGGCCTAGGGAAAAAACACACATACCGTTGTAATCGGGCGAGTTTCTACTTTCAGATGCAATAGGAATTTTTGGGTTAGGTCAATCCGTTCGCGAGATATGGGAGTTTGAAGACAAGAAATGGTTGAGAAGGCAAAAAATTTTTTGCAATTCTGCTGCTCCAAACGCTTAACCAGAATGGCCTAGGGGAAAAATACACATACCTTTGTAATCGGGCGAGTTTCTACTTTCAGATTGAACAGGAATTTTTGGGTTAGGTCAATCCGTTCGCGAGATATGGGAGTTTGAAGCTAAGAAATGGTTGAGAAGGCAAAAAATTTTTCGCAATTCTGCTGCTCCAAACGATTAACCAAAATGGCCAAGGGAAAAAATACACATACCGCTGTAATCGGGCGAGTTTCTACTTTCAGATGCAATAGGAATTTTTGGGTAAGGTCAGTCTGTTCGCGAGATATGGGAGTTTGAAGCCAAGAAATGGTAGAGAAGGCAAAAAATTTTTCACAATTCTGCTGCTCCAAACGCTTAACCAGAATGGGCGAGGGAAAAAATACACATACCGTTGTAATCGGGCGAGTTTCTACTTTCAGATGCAATAGGAATTTTTGGGTTAGGTCAGTCTGTTCGCGAGATATGGGAGTTTGAAGCCAAGAAATGGTTGAGAAGGCAAAAAATTTTTCGCAATTCTGCTGCTCCGAACGCTTAACCAGAATGGCCTAGGGAAAAAATATACATACCGTTGTAATCGGGCGAGTTTCTACTTTCAGATGCAACAGAATTTTTGGGTTAGGTCAATCCGTTCGCGAGATATGGGAGTTTGAAACTAAGAAATGGTTGAGAAGGCAAAAAATTTTTCGCAATTCTGCTGCTCCAAACGCTTAACCAAAATGGCCAAGGGAAAAAATACACATACCGCTGTAATCGGGCGAGTTTCTACTTTCAGATGCAATAGGAATTTTTGGGTTAGGTCAGTCTGTTCGCGAGATATGTGAGTTTGAAGCCAAGAAATGGTAGAGCAGGCAAAAAATTTTTCACAATTCTGCTGCTCCAAACGCTTAACCAGAATGGGCTAGGGAAAAAATACACATACCGTTGTAATCGGGCGAGTTTCTACTTTCAGATGCAATAGGAATTTTTGGGTTAGGTCAATCCGTTCGCGAGATATGGGAGTTTGAAGACAAGAAATGGTTGAGAAGGCAAAAAATTTTTCGCAATTCTGAGGCTCCGAACGCTTAACCAGAATGGCCTAGGGAAAAAATACACATACCGTTGTAATCGCGCGAGTTTCTACTTTCAGATGCAATAGGAATTTTTGGGTTAGGTCAATCCGTTCGCGAGATATGGGAGTTTGAAGCTAAGAAATGGTTGAGAAGGCAAAAAATTTTTCGCAATTCTGCTGCTCCAAACGCTTAACCAAAATGGACAAGGGAAAAAATACACATACCGCTGTAATCGGGCGAGTTTCTACTTTCAGATGCAATAGGAATTTTTGGGTTAGGTCAGTCTGTTCGCGAGATATGGGAGTTTGAAGCTAAGATATGGTTGAGAAGACAACAAATTTTTCGCAGTTCTGCTGCTCCAAACGCTTAACCAGAATGGCCTAGGGAAAAAATACACATACCGTTGTAATCGGGCGAGTTTCTACTTTCAGATGCAATAGGAATTTTTGGGTTAGGTCAATCCGTTCGCGAGAGATGGGTGTTTGAAGACAAGAAATGGTTGAGAAGGCAAAAAATTTTTCGCAATTCTGCTGCTCCGAACGCTTAACCAGAATGGCCTAGGGAAAAAATACACATACCGTTGTAATCGGGCGAGTTTCTACTTTCAGATGCAACAGGAATTTTTGGTTTAGGTCAATCCGTTCGCGAGATATGGGAGTTTGAAGCTAAGATATGGTTGAGAAGACAACAAATTTTTCGCAGTTCTGCTGCTCCAAACGCTTAACCAGAATGGCCTAGGGAAAAAATACACATACCGTTGTAATCGGGCGAGTTTCTACTTTCAGATGCAATAGGAATTTTTGGGTTAGGTCAATTCGTTCGCGAGATATGGGAGTTTGAAGCCAAGAAATGGTTGAGAAGGCAAAAAATTTTTCGCAATTCTGCTGCTCCAAACGCTTAACCAGAATGGCCTAGGGAAAAAATACACGTACCGTTGTAATCGGGCGAGTTTCTACTTTCAGATGCAATAGGAATTTTTGGGTTCGGTCAATCCGTTCGCGAGATATGGGAGTTTGAAGCCAAGAAATGGTAGAGAAGGCAAAAAACTTTTCACAATTCTGCTGCTCCAAACGCTTAACCAGAATGGCCTAGGGAAAAAATACACATACCGTTGTAATCGGGCGAGTTTCTACTTTCAGATGCAATAGGAATTTTTGGGTTAGGTCAATCCGTTCGCGAGATATGGGAGTTTGAAGCTAAGAAATGGTTGACAAGGCAAAAAATTTTTCGCAATTCTGCTGCTCCAAACGCTTAACCAGAATGGCCTAGGGAAAAAACACACATACCGTTGTAATCGGGCGAGTTTCTACTTTCAGATGCAATAGGAATTTTTGGGTTAGGTCAATCCGTTCGCGAGATATGGGAGTTTGAAGACAAGAAATGGTTGAGAAGACAAAAAAATTTTTTGCAATTCTGCTGCTCCAAACGCTTAACCAGAATGGCCTAGGGAAAAAATACACATACCTTTGTAATCGGGCGAGTTTCTACTTTCAGATTGAACAGGAATTTTTGGGTTAGGTCAATCCGTTCGCGAGATATGGGAGTTTGAAGCTAAGAAATGGTTGAGAAGGCAAAAAATTTTTCGCAATTCTGCTGCTCCAAACGCTTAACCAAAATGGCCAAGGGAAAAAATACACATACCGCTGTAATCGGGCGAGTTTCTACTTTCAGATGCAATAGGAATTTTTGGGTAAGGTCAGTCTGTTCGCGAGATATGGGAGTTTGAAGCCAAGAAATGGTATAGAAGGCAAAAAATTTTTCACAATTCTGCTGCTCCAAACGCTTTAACCAGAATGGGCTAGGGAAAAAATACACATACCGTTGTAATCGGGCGAGTTTCTACTTTCAGATGCTATATGAATTTTTGGGTTAGGTCAATCCGTTCGCGAGAGATGGGAGTTTGAAGACAAGAAATGGTTGAGAAGGCAAAAAATTTTTCGCAATTCTGCTGCTCCGAACGCTTAACCAGAATGGCCTAGGGAAAAAATATACATACCGTTGTAATCGGGCGAGTTTCTACTTTCAGATGCAACAGGAATTTTTGGTTTAGGTCAATCCGTTCGCGAGATATGGGAGTTTGAAGCTAAGAAATGGTTGAGAAGACAACAAATTTTTCGCAATTCAGCTGCTCCAAACGCTTAACTAGAATGGCCTAGGGAAGAAATACACATACCGTTGTAATCGTGCGAGTTTCTACTTTCAGATGCAATAGGAGTTTTTGGGTTAGGTCAATCCGTTCGCGAAATATGGGAGTTTGAAACCAAGAAATGGTTGAGAAGGCAAAAAATTTTTCGCAATTCTGCTGCTCCAAACGCTTAACCAAAATGGCCAAGGGAAAAAATACACATACCGCTGTAATCGGGCGAGTTTCTACTTTCAGATGCAATAGGAATTTTTGGGTTAGGTCAGTCTGTTCGCGAGATATGGGAGTTTGAAGCCAAGAAATGGTAGAGAAGGCAAAAAATTTTTCACAATTCTGCTGCTCCAAACGCTTAACCAGAATGGGCTAGGGAAAAAATACACATACCGTTGTAATCGGGCGAGTTTCTACTTTCAGATGCAATAGGAATTTTTGAGTTAGGTCCATCCGTTCGCGAGATATGGGAGTTTGAAGACAAGAAATGGTTGAGAAGGCAAAAAATTTGTCGCAATTCTGCTGCTCCAAACGCTTAACCAGAATGGCCTAGGGAAAAAATAAACATACCGTTGTAATCGGGCGAGTTTCTACTTTCAGATGCAATAGGAATTTTTGGGTTAGGTCAATCCGTTCGCGAAATATGGGAGTTTGAAGCTAAGAAATGGTTGAGAAGGCAAAAAATTTTTCACAATTCTGCTGCTCCAAACGCTTAACCAGAATGGCCTAGGGAAAAAATACACATACCGTTGTAATCGGGCGAGTTTCTACTTTCAGATGCAATAGGAATTTTTGGGTTAGGTCAATTCGTTCGCGAGATATGGGAGTTTGAAGCCAAGAAATGGTTGAGAAGGCAAGAAATTTTTCGCAATTCTGCTGCTCCGAACGCTTAACCAGAATGGCCTAGGGAAAAAATATACATACCGTTGTAATCGGGCGAGTTTCTACTTTCAGATGCAACAGGAATTTTTGGTTTAGGTCAATCCGTTCGCGAGATATGGGAGTTTGAAGCTAAGAAATGGTTGAGAAGACAACAAATTTTTCGCAATTCAGCTGCTCCAAACGCTTAACTAGAATGGCCTAGGGAAGAAATACACATACCGTTGTAATCGTGCGAGTTTCTACTTTCAGATGCAATAGGAGTTTTTGGGTTAGGTCAATCCGTTCGCGAAATATGGGAGTTTGAAACCAAGAAATGGTAGAGAAGGCAAAAAATTTTTCACAATTCTGCTGCTCCAAACGCTTAACCAGAATGGCCAAGGGAAAAAATACACATACCGTTGTAATCGGGCGAGTTTCTACTTTCAGATGCAATAGGAATTTTTGGCATAGGTCAATCCGTTCGCGAGATATGGGAGTTTGAAGACAAGAAATGGTTGAGAAGGCAAAAAATTTTTCGCAATTATGCTGCTCCAAACGCTTAACCAGAATGGCCTAGGGAAAAAATACACATACCGTTGTAATCGGGCGAGTTTCTACTTTCAGATGCAACAGAATTTTTGGGTTAGGTCAATCCGTTCGCGAGATATGGGAGTTTGAAACTAAGAAATGGTTGAGAAGGCAAAAAATTTTTCGCAATTCTGCTGCTCCAAACGCTTAACCAAAATGGCCAAGGGAAAAAATACACATACCGCTGTAATCGGGCGAGTTTCTACTTTCAGATGCAATAGGAATTTTTGGGTTAGGTCAGTCTGTTCGCGAGATATGGGAGTTTGAAGCCAAGAAATGGTAGAGAAGGCAAAAAATTTTTCACAATTCTGCTGCTCCAAACGCTTAACCAGAATGGGCTAGGGAAAAAATACACATACCGTTGTAATCGGGCGAGTTTCTACTTTCAGATGCAATAGGAATTTTTGGGTTAGGTCCATCCGTTCGCGAGATATGGGAGTTTGAAGACAAGAAATGGTTGAGAAGGCAAAAAATTTGTCGCAATTCTGCTGCTCCAAACGCTTAACCAGAATGGCCTAGGGAAAAAAGAAACATACCGTTGTAATCGGGCGAGTTTCTACTTTCAGATGCAATAGGAATTTTTGGGTTAGGTCAATCCGTTCGCGAAATATGGGAGTTTGAAGCTAAGAAATGGTTGAGAAGGCAAAAAATTTTTCACAATTCTGCTGCTCCAAACGCTTAACCAGAATGGCCAAGGGAAAAAATACACATACCGTTGTAATCGGTCGAGTTTCTACTTTCAGATGCAATAGTAATTTTTGGGTTAGGTCAATCCGTTCGCGAGATATGGGAGTTTGAAGACAAGAAATGGTTGAGAAGGCAAAAAATTTTTTGCAATTCTGCTGCTCCAAACGCTTAACCAGAATGGCCTAGGGAAAAAATACACATACCTTTGAAATCGGGCGAGATTCTACTTTCAGATTGAACAGGAATTTTTGGGTTAGGTCAATCCGTTCGCGAGAGATGGGTGTTTGAAGACAAGAAATGGTTGAGAAGGCAAAAAATTTTTCGCAATTCTGCTGCTCCGAACGCTTAACCAGAATGGCCTAGGAAAAAATACACATACCGTTGTAATCGGGCGAGTTTCTACTTTCAGATGCAACAGGAATTTTTGGTTTAGGTCAATCCGTTCGCGAGATATGGGAGTTTGAAGCTAAGATATGGTTGAGAAGACAACAAATTTTTCGCAGTTCTGCTGCTCCAAACGCTTAACCAGAAAGGCCTAGGGAAAAAATACACATACCGTTGTAATCGGGCGAGTTTCTACTTTCAGATGCAATAGGAATTTTTGGGTTAGGTCAATTCGTTCGCGAGATATGGGAGTTTGAAGCCAAGAAATGGTTGAGAAGGCAAAAAATTTTTCGCAATTCTGCTGCTCCAAACGCTTAACCAGAATGGCCTAGGGAAAAAATACACGTACCGTTGTAATCGGGCGAGTTTCTACTTTCAGATGCAATAGGAATTTTTGGGTTAGGTCAGTCTGTTCGCGAGATATGTGAGTTTGAATCCAAGAAATGGTAGAGAAGGCAAAAAATTTTTCACAATTCTGCTGCTCCAAACGCTTAACCAGAATGGGCTAGGGAAAAAATACACATACCGTTGTAATCGGGCGAGTTTCCACTTTCAGATGCAATAGGAATTTTTGGGTTAGGTCAATCCGTTCGCGAGATATGGGAGTTTGAAGACAAGAAATGGTTGAGAAGGCAAAAAATTTTTCGCAATTCTGAGGCTCCGAACGCTTAACCAGAATGGCCTAGGAAAAAAATACACATACCGTTGTAATCGGGCGAGTTTCTACTTTCAGATGCAATAGGAATTTTTGGGTTAGGTCAATCCGTTCGCGAGAGATGGGTGTTTGAAGACAAGAAATGGTTGAGAAGGCAAAAAATTTTTCGCAATTCTGCTGCTCCGAACGCTTAACCAGAATGGCCTAGGGAAAAAATACACATACCGTTGTAATCGGGCGAGTTTCTACTTTCAGATGCAACAGGAATTTTTGGTTTAGGTCAATCCGTTCGCGAGATATGGGAGTTTGAAGCTAAGATATGGTTGAGAAGACAACAAATTTTTCGCAGTTCTGCTGCTCCAAACGCTTAACCACAATGGCCTAGGGAAAAAATACACATACCGTTGTAATCGGGCGAGTTTCTACTTTCAGATGCAATAGGAATTTTTGGGTTAGGTCAATTCGTTCGCGAGATATGGGAGTTCGAAGCCAAGAAATGGTTGAGAAGGCAAAAAATTTTTCGCAATTCTGCTGCTCCAAACGCTTAACCAGAATGGCCTAGGGAAAAAATACACGTACCGTTGTAATCGGGCGAGTTTCTACTTTCAGATGCAATAGGAATTTTTGGGTTCGGTCAATCCGTTCGCGAGATATGGGAGTTTGAAGCCAAGAAATGGTAGAGAAGGCAAAAAATTTTTCACAATTCTGCTGCTCCAAACGCTTAACCAGAATGGCCTAGGGAAAAAATACACATACCGTTGTAATCGGGCGAGTTTCTACTTTCAGATGCAATAGGAATTTTTGGGTTAGGTCAATCCGATCGCGAGATCTGGGAGTTTGAAGCTAAGAAATGGTTGACAAGGCAAGAAATTTTTCGCAATTCTGCTGCTCCAAACGCTTAACCAAAATGGCCAAGGGAAAAAATACACATACCGCTGTAATCGGGCGAGATTCTACTTTCAGATGCAATAGGCATTTTTGGGTTAGGTCAGTCTGATCGCGAGATATGGGAGTTTGAAGCTAAGAAATGGTTGAGAAGACAACAAATTTTTCGCACTTCTGCTGCTCCAAACGCTTAACTAGAACGGCCTAGGGAAGAAATAAACATACCGTTGTAATCGGGCGAGTTTCTACTTTCAGATGCAATAGGAATTTTTGGGTTAGGTCAATCCGTTCGCGAAATATGGGAGTTTGAAACCAAGAAATAGTAGAGAAGGCAAAAAATTTTTCACAATTCTGCTGCTCCAAACGCTTAACCAGAATGGCCAAGGGAAAAAATACACATACCGTTGTAATCGGGCGAGTTTCTACTTTCAGATGCAATAGGAATTTTTGGGATAGGTCAATCCGTTCGCGAGATATGGGAGTTTGAAGACAAGAAATGGTTGAGAAGGCAAAAAATTTTTCGCAATTATGCTGCTCCAAACGCTTAACCAGAATGGCCTAGGGAAAAAATACACATACCGTTGTAATCGGGCGAGTTTCTACTTTCAGATGCAACAGAATTTTTGGGTTAGGTCAATCCGTTCGCGAGATATGGGAGTTTGAAACTAAGAAATGGTTGAGAAGGCAAAAAATTTTTCGCAATTCTGCTGCTCCAAACGCTTAACCAAAATGGCCAAGGGAAAAAATACACATACCGCTGTAATCGGGCGAGTTTCTACTTTCAGATGCAATAGGAATTTTTGGGTTAGGTCAGTCTGTTCGCGAGATATGGGAGTTTGAAGCCAAGAAATGGTAGAGAAGGCAAAAAATTTTTCACAATTCTGCTGCTCCAAACGCTTAACCAGAATGGGCTAGGGAAAAAATACACATACCGTTGTAATCGGGCGAGTTTCTACTTTCAGATGCAATAGGAATTTTTGGTTTAGGTCAATCCGTTCGCGAGATATGGGAGTTTGAAGCTAAGATATGGTTGAGAAGACAACAAATTTTTCGCAGTTCTGCTGCTCCAAAGGCTTAACCAGAATGGCCTAGGGAAAAAATACACATACCGTTGTAATCGGGCGAGTTTCTACTTTCAGATGCAATAGGAATTTTTGGGTTACGTCAATCCGTTCGCGAGATATGGGAGTTTGAAACCAAGAAATGGTTGAGAAGGCAAAAAATTTTTCGCAATTCTGCTGCTCCAAACGCTTAACCAAAATGGCCAAGGGAGAAAATACACATACCGCTGTAATCGGGCGAGTTTCTACTTTCAGATGCAATAGGAATTTTTGGGTAAGGTCAGTCTGTTCGCGAGATATGGGAGTTTGAAGCCAAGAAATGGTAGAGAAGGCAAAAAATTTTTCACAATTCTGCTGCTCCAAACGCTTAACCAGAATGGGCTAGGGAAAAAATACACATACCGTTGTAATCGGGCGAGTTTCTACTTTCAGATGCAATAGGAATTTTTGGGTTAGGTCAATCCGTTCGCGAGATATGGGAGTTTGAAGACAAGAAATGGTTGAGAAGGCAAAAAATTTTTCGCAATTCTGAGGCTCCGAACGCTTAACCAGAATGGCCTAGGGAAAAAATACACATACCGTTGTAATCGCGCGAGTTTCTACTTTCAGATGCAATAGGAATTTTTGGGTTAGGTCAATCCGTTCGCGAGATATGGGAGTTTGAAGCTAAGAAATGGTTGAGAAGGCAAAAAATTTTTCGCAATTCTGCTGCTCCAAACGCTTAACCAAAATGGACAAGGGAAAAAATACACATACCGCTGTAATCGGGCGAGTTTCTACTTTCAGATGCAATAGGAATTTTTGGGTTAGGTCAATCCGTTCGCGAGAGATGGGTGTTTGAAGACAAGAAATGGTTGAGAAGGCAAAAAATTTTTCGCAATTCTGCTGCTCCGAACGCTTAACCAGAATGGCCTAAGGAAAAAATACACATACCGTTGTAATCGGGCGAGTTTCTACTTTCAGATGCAACAGGAATTTTTGGTTTAGGTCAATCCGTTCGCGAGATATGGGAGTTTGAAGCTAAGATATGGTTGAGAAGACAACAAATTTTTCGCAGTTCTGCTGCTCCAAACGCTTAACCAGAATGGCCTAGGGAAAAAATACACATACCGTTGTAATCGGGCGAGTTTCTACTTTCAGATGCAATAGGAATTTTTGGGTTAGGTCAATTCGTTCGCGAGATATGGGAGTTTGAAGCCAAGAAATGGTTGAGAAGGCAAAAAATTTTTCGCAATTCTGCTGCTCCAAACGCATAACCAGAATGGCCTAGGGAAAAAATACACGTACCGTTGTAATCGGGCGAGTTTCTACTTTCAGATGCAGTAGGAATTTTTGGGTTCGGTCAATCCGTTCGCGAGATATGGGAGTTTGAAGCCAAGAAATGGTAGAGAAGGCAAAAAATTTTTCACAATTCTGCTGCTCCAAACGCTTAACCAGAATGGCCTAGGGAAAAAATACACATACCGTTGTAATCGGGCGAGTTTCTACTTTCAGATGCAATAGGAATTTTTGGGTTAGGTCAATCCGTTCACGAGATATGGGAGTTTGAAGCTAAGAAATGGTTGACAAGGCAAAAAATTTTTCGCAATTCTGCTGCTCCAAACGCTTAACCAGAATGGCCTAGGGAAAAAATACACATACCGTTGTAATCGGGCGAGTTTCTACTTTCAGATGCAATAGGAATTTTTGGGTTAGGTCAATCCGTTCGCGAGATATGGGAGTTTGAAGACAAGAAATGGTTGAGAAGGCAAAAAATTTTTTGCAATTCTGCTGCTCCAAACGCTTAACCAGAATGGCCTAGGGAAAAAATACACATACCTTTGTAATCGGGCGAGTTTCTACTTTCAGATTGAACAGGAATTTTTGGGTTAGGTCAATCCGTTCGCGAGATATGGGAGTTTGAAGCTAAGAAATGGTTGAGAAGGCAAAAAATTTTTCGCAATTCTGCTGCTCCAAACGCTTAACCAAAATGGCCGAGGGAAAAAATACACATACCGCTGTAATCGGGCGAGTTTCTACTTTCAGATGCAATAGGAATTTTTGGGTAAGGTCAGTCTGTTCGCGAGATATGGGAGTTTGAAGCCAAGAAATGGTATAGAAGGCAAAAAATTTTTCACAATTCTGCTGCTCCAAACGCTTAACCAGAATGGGCTAGGGAAAAAACACACATACCGTTGTAATCGGGCGAGTTTCTACGTTCAGATGCAATATGAATTTTTGGGTTAGGTCAATCCGTTCGCGAGAGATGGGAGTTTGAAGACAAGAAATGGTTGAGAAGGCAAAAAATTTTTCGCAATTCTGCTGCTCCGAACGCTTAACCAGAATGGCCTAGGGAAAAAATATACATACCGTTGTAATCGGGCGAGTTTCTACTTTCAGATGCAACAGGAATTTTTGGTTTAGGTCAATCCGTTCGCGAGATATGGGAGTTTGAAGCTAAGAAATGGTTGAGAAGACAACAAATTTTTCGCAATTCAGCTGCTCCAAACGCTTAACTAGAATGGCCTAGGGAAGAAATACACATACCGTTGTAATCGTGCGAGTTTCTACTTTCAGATGCAATAGGAGTTTTTGGGTTAGGTCAATCCGTTCGCGAAATATGGGAGTTTGAAACCAAGAAATGGTAGAGAAGGCAAAAAATTTTTCACAATTCTGCTGCTCCAAACGCTTAACCAGAATGGCCAAGGGAAAAAATACACATACCGTTGTAATCGGGCGAGTTTCTACTTTCAGATGCAATAGGAATTTTTGGGATAGGTCAATCCGTTCGCGAGATATGGGAGTTTGAAGACAAGAAATGGTTGAGAAGGCAAAAAATTTTTCGCAATTCTGCTGCTCCAAACGCTTAACCAGAATGGCCTAGGGAAAAAATACACATACCGTTGTAATCGGGCGAGTTTCTACTTTCAGATGCAACAGAATTTTTGGGTTAGGTCAATCCGTTCGCGAGATATGGGAGTTTGAAACTAAGAAATGGTTGAGAAGGCAAAAAATTTTTCGCAATTCTGCTGCTCCAAACGCTTAACCAAAATGGCCAAGGGAAAAAATACACATACCGCTGTAATCGGGCGAGTTTCTACTTTCAGATGCAATAGGAATTTTTGGGTTAGGTCAGTCTGTTCGCGAGATATGGGAGTTTGAAGCCAAGAAATGGTAGAGAAGGCAAATAATTTTTCACAATTCTGCTGCTCCAAACGCTTAACCAGAATGGGCTAGGGAAAAAATACACATACCGTTGTAATCGGGCGAGTTTCTACTTTCAGATGCAATAGGAATTTTTGGGTTAGGTCCATCCGTTCGCGAGATATGGGAGTTTGAAGACAAGAAATGGTTGAGAAGGCAAAAAATTTGTCGCAATTCTGCTGCTCCAAACGCTTAACCAGAATGGCCTAGGGAAAAAATAAACATACCGTTGTAATCGGGCGAGTTTCTACTTTCAGATGCAATAGGAATTTTTGGGTTAGGTCAATCCGTTCGCGAAATATGGGAGTTTGAAGCTAAGAAATGGTTGAGAAGACAACAAATTTTTCGCACTTCTGCTGCTCCAAACGCTTAACTAGAATGGCCTAGGGAAGAAATAAACATACCGTTGTAATCGGGCGAGTTGCTACTTTCAGATGCAATAGGAATTTTTGGGTTAGGTCAATCCGTTCGCGAAATATGGGAATTTGAAACCAAGAAATGGTAGAGAAGGCAAAAAAATTTTCACAATTCTGCTGCTCCAAACGCTTAACCAGAATGGCCAAGGGAAAAAATACACATACCGTTGTAATCGGTCGAGTTTCTACTTTCAGATGCAATAGGAATTTTTGGGTTAGGTCAATCCGTTCGCGAGATATGGGAGTTTGAAGACAAGAAATGGTTGAGAAGGCAAAAAATTTTTTGCAATTCTGCTGCTCCAAACGCTTAACCAGAATGGCCTAGGGAAAAAATACACATACCTTTGTAATCGGGCGAGATTCTACTTTCAGATTGAACAGGAATTTTTGGGTTAGGTCAATCCGTTCGCGAGATATGGGAGTTTGAAGCTAAGAAATGGTTGAGAAGGCAAAAAATTTTTCGCAATTCTGCTGCTCCAAACGATTAACCAAAATGGCCAAGGGAAAAAATACACATACCGCTGTAATCGGGCGAGTTTCTACTTTCAGATGCAATAGGAATTTTTGGGTTAGGTCAATCCGTTCGCGAGATATGGGAGTTTGAAGACAAGAAATGGTTGAGAAGGCAAAAAATTTTTCGCAATTCTGAGGCTCCGAACGCTTAACCAGAATGGCCTAGGGAAAAAATACACATACCGTTGTAATCGCGCGAGTTTCTACTTTCAGATGCAATAGGAATTTTTGGGTTAGGTCAATCCGTTCGCGAGATATGGGAGTTTGAAGCTAAGAAATGGTTGAGAAGGCAAAAAATTTTTCGCAATTCTGCTGCTCCAAACGCTTAACCAAAATGGACAAGGGAAAAAATACACATACCGCTGTAATCGGGCGAGTTTCTACTTTCAGATGCAATAGGAATTTTTGGGTTAGGTCAGTCTGTTCGCGAGATATGGGAGTTTGAAGCTAAGATATGGTTGAGAAGACAACAAATTTTTCGCAGTTCTGCTGCTCCAAACGCTTAACCAGAATGGCCTAGGGAAAAAATACACATACCGTTGTAATCGGGCGAGTTTCTACTTTCAGATGCAATAGGAATTTTTGGGTTAGGTCAATCCGTTCGCGAGAGATGGGTGTTTGAAGACAAGAAATGGTTGAGAAGGCAAAAAATTTTTCGCAATTCTGCTGCTCCGAACGCTTAACCAGAATGGCCTAGGGAAAAAATACACATACCGTCGTAATCGGGCGAGTTTCTACTTTCAGATGCAACTGGAATTTTTGGTTTAGGTCAATCCGTTCGCGAGATATGGGAGTTTGAAGCTAAGATATGGTTGAGAAGACATCAAATTTTTCGCAGTTCTGCTGCTCCAAACGCTTAACCACAATGGCCTAGGGAAAAAATACACATACCGTTGTAATCGGGCGAGTTTCTACTTTCAGATGCAATAGGAATTTTTGGGTTAGGTCAATTCGTTCGCGAGATATGGGAGTTTGAAGCCAAGAAATGGTTGAGAAGGCAAAAAATTTTTCGCAATTCTGCTGCTCCAAACGCTTAACCAGAATGGCCTAGGGAAAAAATACACGTACCGTTGTAATCGGGCGAGTTTCTACTTTCAGATGCAATAGGAATTTTTGGGTTAGGTCAATCCGTTCACGAGATATGGGAGTTTGAAGCTAAGAAATGGTTGACAAGGCAAAAAATTTTTCGCAATTCTGCTGCTCCAAACGCTTAACCAGAATGGCCTAGGGAAAAAATACACATACCGTTGTAATCGGGCGAGTTTCTACTTTCAGATGCAATAGGAATTTTTGGGTTAGGTCAATCCGTTCGCGAGATATGGGAGTTTGAAGACAAGAAATGGTTGAGAAGGCAAAAAATTTTTTGCAATTCTGCTGCTCCAAACGCTTAACCAGAATGGCCTAGGGAAAAAATGCACATACCGTTGTAATCGGGCGTGTTTCTACTTTCAGATGCAATAGGAATTTTTGGGTAAGGTCAGTCTGTTCGCGAGATATGGGAGTTTGAAGCCAAGAAATGGTATAGAAGGCAAAAAATTTTTCACAATTCTGCTGCTCCAAACGCTTAACCAGAATGGGCTAGGGAAAAAACACACATACCGTTGTTACCGGGCGAGTTTCTACTTTCAGATGCAATAGGAATTTTTGGGTTAGGTCAATCCGTTCGCGAGATATGGGAGTTTGAAGACAAGAAATGGTTGAGAAAGCAAAAAATTTTTCGCAATTCTGCTGCTCCAAAGGCTTAACCAGAATGGCCTAGGGAAAAAATACACATACCGTTGTAATCGGGCGTGTTTCTACTTTCAGATGCAATAGGAATTTTTGGGTTACGTCAATCCGTTCGCGAGATATGGGAGTTTGAAACCAAGAAATGGTTGAGAAGGCAAAAAATTTTTCGCAATTCTGCTGCTCCAAACGCTTAACCAAAATGGCCAAGGGAGAAAATACACATACCGCTGTAATCGGGCGAGTTTCTACTTTCAGATGCAATAGGAATTTTTGGGTAAGGTCAGTCTGTTCGCGAGATATGGGAGTTTGAAGCCAAGAAATGGTAGAGAAGGCAAAAAATTTTTCACAATTCTGCTGCTCCAAACGCTTAACCAGAATGGCCAAGGGAAAAAATACACATACCTTTGTAATCGGGCGAGTTTCTACTTTCAGATTGAACAGGAATTTTTGGGTTAGGTCAATCCGTTCGCGAGATATCGGAGTTTGAAGCTAAGAAATGGTTGAGAAGGCAAAAAATTTTTCGCAATTCTGCTGCTCCAAACGCTTAACCAAAATGGCCAAGGGAAAAAATACACATACCGCTGTAATCGGGCGAGTTTCTACTTTCAGATGCAATAGGAATTTTTGGGTAAGGTCAGTCTGTTCGCGAGATATGGGAGTTTGAAGCCAAGAAATGGTAGAGAAGGCAAAAAATTTTTCACAATTCTGCTGCTCCAAACGCTTAACCAGAATGGCCAAGGGAAAAAATACACATACCGTTGTAATCGGGCGAGTTTCTACTTTCAGATGCAACAGAATTTTTGGGTTAGGTCAATCCGTTCGCGAGATATGGGAGTTTGAAACTAAGAAATGGTTGAGAAGGCAAAAAATTTTTCGCAATTCTGCTGCTCCAAACGCTTAACCAAAATGGCCAAGGGAAAAAATACACATACCGCTGTAATCGGGCGAGTTTCTACTTTCAGATGCAATAGGAATTTTTGGGTTAGGTCAGTCTGTTCGCGAGATATGGGAGTTTGAAGCCAAGAAATGGTAGAGAAGGCAAAAAATTTTTCACAATTCTGCTGCTCCAAACGCTTAACCAGAATGGCCTAGGGAAAAAATACACATACCGTTGTAATCGGGCGAGTTTCTACTTTCAGATGCAACAGAATTTTTGGGTTAGGTCAATCCGTTCGCGAGATATGGGAGTTTGAAACTAAGAAATGGTTGAGAAGGCAAAAAATTTTTCGCAATTCTGCTGCTCCAAACGCTTAACCAAAATGGCCAAGGGAAAAAATACACATACCGCTGTAATCGGGCGAGTTTCTACTTTCAGATGCAATGGGAATTTTTGGGTTAGGTCAGTCTGTTCGCGAGATATGGGAGTTTGAAGCTAAGATATGGTTGAGAAGACAACAAATTTTTCGCAGTTCTGCTGCTCCAAACGCTTAACCAGAATGGCCTAGGGAAAAAATACACAGACCGTTGTAATCGGGCGAGTTTCTACTTTCAGATGCAATAGGAATTTTTGGGTTAGGTCAATTCGTTCGCGAGATATGGGAGTTTGAAGCCAAGAAATGGTTGAGAAGGCAAAAAATTTTTCGCAATTCTGCTGCTCCAAACGCTTAACCAGAATGGCCTAGGGAAAAAATACACGTACCGTTGTAATCGGGCGAGTTTCTACTTTCAGATGCAATAGGAATTTTTGGGTTCGGTCAATCCGTTCGCGAGATATGGGAGTTTGAAGCCAAGAAATGGTAGAGAAGGCAAAAAATTTTTCACAATTCTGCTGCTCCAAACGCTTAACCAGAATGGCCTAGGGAAAAAATACACATACCGTTGTAATCGGGCGAGTTTCTACTTTCAGATGCAATAGGAATTTTTGGGTTAGGTCAATCCGTTCGCGAGATATGGGAGTTTGAAGCTAAGAAATGGTTGACAAGGCAAAAAATTTTTCGCAATTCTGCTGCTCCAAACGCTTAACCAAAATGGCCAAGGGAAAAAATACACATACCGCTGTAATCGGGCGAGTTTCTACTTTCATATGCAATAGGAATTTTTGGGTTAGGTCAGTCTGATCGCGAGATATGGGAGTTTGAAGCTAAGAAATGGTTGAGAAGACAACAAATTTTTCGCACTTCTGCTGCTCCAAACGCTTAACTAGAATGGCCTAGGGAAGAAATAAACATACCGTTGTAATCGGACGAGTTTCTACTTTCAGATGCAATAGGAATTTTTGGGTTAGGTCAATCCGTTCGCGAAATATGGGAGTTTGAAACCAAGAAATAGTAGAGAAGGCAAAAAATTTCTCACAATTCTGCTGCTCCAAACGCTTAACCAGAATGGCCAAGGGAAAAAATACACATACCGTTGTAATCGGGCGAGTTTCTACTTTCAGATGCAATAGGAATTTTTGGGTTAGGTCAATCCGTTCGCGAGATATGGGAGTTTGAAGACAAGAAATGGTTGAGAAGGCAAAAAATTTTTCGCAATTCTGCTGCTCCAAACGCATAACCAGAATGGCCTAGGGAAAAAATACACATACCGTTGTAATCGGGCGAGTTTCTACTTTCAGATGCAATAGGAATTTTTGGGTTACGTCAATCCGTTCGCGAGATATGGGAGTTTGAAACCAAGAAATGGTTGAGAAGGCAAAAAATTTTTCGCAATTCTGCTGCTCCAAACGCTTAACCAAAATGGCCAAGGGAAAAAATACACATACCGCTGTAATCGGGCGAGTTTCTACTTTCAGATGCAATAGGAATTTTTGGGTAAGGTCAGTCTGTTCGCGAGATATGGGAGTTTGAAGCCAAGAAATGGTAGAGAAGGCAAAAAATTTTTCACAATTCTGCTGCTCCAAACGCTTAACCAGAATGGCCAAGGGAGAAAATACACATACCTTTGTAATCGGGCGAGTTTCTACTTTCAGATTGAACAGGAATTTTTGGGTTAGGTCAATCCGTTCGCGAGATATGGGAGTTTGAAGCTAAGAAATGGTTGAGAAGGCAAAAAATTTTTCGCAATTCTGCTGCTCCAAACGCTTAACCAAAATGGCCAAGGGAAAAAATACACATACCGCTGTAATCGGGCGAGTTTCTACTTTCAGAAGCAATAGGAATTTTTGGGTAAGGTCAGTCTGTTCGCGAGATATGGGAGTTTGAAGCCAAGAAATGGTAGAGAAGGCAAAAAATTTTTCACAATTCTGCTGCTCCAAACGCTTAACCAGAATGGCCAAGGGAAAAAATACACATACCGTTGTAATCGGGCGAGTTTCTACTTTCAGATGCAACAGAATTTTTGGGTTAGGTCAATCCGTTCGCGAGATATGGGAGTTTGAAACTAAGAAATGGTTGAGAAGGCAAAAAATTTTTCGCAATTCTGCTGCTCCAAACGCTTAACCAAAATGGCCAAGGGAAAAAATACACATACCGCTGTAATCGGGCGAGTTTCTACTTTCAGATGCAATAGGAATTTTCGGGTTAGGTCAGTCTGTTCGCGAGATATGGGAGTTTGAAGCCAAGAAATGGTAGAGAAGGCAAAAAATTTTTCACAATTCTGCTGCTCCAAACGCTTAACCAGAATGGCCTAGGGAAAAAATACACATACCGTTGTAATCGGGCGATTTTCTACTTTCAGATGCAACAGAATTTTTGGGTTAGGTCAATCCGTTCGCGAGATATGGGAGTTTGAAACTAAGAAATGGTTGAGAAGGCGAAAAATTTTTCGCAATTCTGCTGCTCCAAACGCTTAACCAAAATGGCCAAGGGAAAAAATACACATACCGCTGTAATCGGGCGAGTTTCTACTTTCAGATGCAATGGGAATCTTTGGGTTAGGTCAGTCTGTTCGCGAGATATGGGAGTTTGAAGCCAAGAAATGGTAGAGAAGGCAAAAAATTTTTTGCAATTCTGCTGCTCCAAACGCTTAACCAGAATGGCCTAGGGAAAAAATACACATACCTTTGTAATCGGGCGAGTTTCTACTTTCAGATTGAACAGGAATTTTTGGGTTAGGTCAATCCGTTCGCGAGATATGGGAGTTTGAAGCTAAGAAATGGTTGAGAAGGCAAAAAATTTTTCGCAATT
The DNA here is from genome assembly GCF_051014685.1 of Ptiloglossa arizonensis. Classification (NCBI taxonomy): domain Eukaryota; kingdom Metazoa; phylum Arthropoda; class Insecta; order Hymenoptera; family Colletidae; genus Ptiloglossa; species Ptiloglossa arizonensis. Next base: position 165,378 of record NW_027479092.1, read on the forward strand.
CTGCTGCTCCAAACGCTTAACCAAAATGGCCAAGGGAAAAAATACACATACCGCTGTAATCGGGCGAGTTTCTACTTTCAGATGCAATAGGAATTTTTGGGTAAGGTCAGTCTGTTCGCGAGATATGGGAGTTTGAAGCCAAGAAATGGTAGAGAAGGCAAAAAATTTTTCACAATTCTGCTGCTCCAAACGCTTAACCAGAATGGGCGAGGGAAAAAATACACATACCGTTGTAATCGGGCGAGTTTCTACTTTCAGATGCAATATGAATTTTTGGGTTAGGTCAATCCGTTCGCGAGATATGGGAGTTTGAAGACAAGAAATGGTTGAGAAGGCAAAAAATTTTTTGCAATTCTGCTGCTCCAAACGCTTAACCAGAATGGCCTAGGGAAAAAATACACATACCTTTGTAATCGGGCGAGTTTCTACTTTCAGATTGAACAGGAATTTTTGGGATAGGTCAATCCGTTCGCGAGATATGGGAGTTTGAAGCTAAGAAATGGTTGAGAAGGCAAAAAATTTTTCGCAATTCTGCTGCTCCAAACGCTTAACCAAAATGGCCAAGGGAAAAAATACACATACCGCTGTAATCGGGCGAGTTTATACTTTCAGATGCAATAGGAATTTTTGGGTAAGGTCAGTCTGTTCGCGAGATATGGGAGTTTGAAGCCAAGAAATGGTAGAGAAGGCAAAAAATTTTTCACAATTCTGCTGCTCCAAACGCTTAACCAGAATGGGCTAGGGAAAAAATACACATACCGTTGTAATCGGGCGAGTTTCTACTTTCAGATGCAATAGGAATTTTTGGGTTAGGTCAATCCGTTCGCGAGAGATGGGAGTTTGAAGACAAGAAATGGTTGAGAAGGCAAAAAATTTTTCGCAATTCTGCTGCTCCGAACGCTTAACCAGAATGGCCTAGGGAAAAAATATACATACCGTTGTAATCGGGCGAGTTTCTACTTTCAAATGCAACAGGAATTTTTGGTTTAGGTCAATCCGTTCGCGAGATATGGGAGTTTGAAGCTAAGAAATGGTTGAGAAGACAACAAATTTTTCGCAATTCAGCTGCTCTAAACGCTTAACTAGAATGGCCTAGGGAAGAAATACACATACCGTTGTAATCGTGCGAGTTTCTACTTTCAGATGCAATAGGAGTTTTTGGGTTAGGTCAATCCGTTCGCGAAATATGGGAGTTTGAAACCAAGAAATGTTAGAGAAGGCAAAAAATTTTTCACAATTCTGCTGCTCCAAACGCTTAACCAGAATGGCCAAGGGAAAAAATACACATACCGTTGTAATCGGGCGAGTTTCTACTTTCAGATGCAATAGGAATTTTTGGGATAGGTCAATCCGTTCGCGAGATATGGGAGTTTGAAGACAAGAAATGGTTGAGAAGGCAAAAAATTTTTCGCAATTCTGCTGCTCCAAACGCTTAACCAGAATGGCCTAGGGAAAAAATACACATACCGTTGTAATCGGGCGAGTTTCTACTTTCAGATGCAACAGAATTTTTGGGTTAGGTCAATCCGTTCGCGAGATATGGGAGTTTGAAACTAAGAAATGGTTGAGAAGGCAAAAAATTTTTCGCAATTCTGCTGCTCCAAACGCTTAACCAAAATGGCCAAGGGAAAAAATACACATACCGCTGTAATCGGGCGAGTTTCTACTTTCAGATGCAATAGGAATTTTTGGGTTAGGTCAGTCTGTTCGCGAGATATGGGAGTTTGAAGCCAGGAAATGGTAGAGAAGGCAAAAAATTTTTCACAATTCTGCTGCTCCAAACGCTTAACCAGAATGGGCTAGGGAAAAAATACACATACCGTTGTAATCGGGCGAGTTTCTACTTTCAGATGCAATAGGAATTTTTGGGTTAGGTAGATCCGTTCGCGAGATATGGGAGTTTGAAGACAAGAAATGGTTGAGAAGGCAAAAAATTTGTCGCAATTCTGCTGCTCCAAACGCTTAACCAGAATGGCCTAGGGAAAAAATAAACATACCGTTGTAATCGGGCGAGTTTCTGCTTTCAGATGCAATAGGAATTTTTGGGTTAGGTCAATCCGTTCGCGAAATATGGGAGTTTGAAACCAAGAAATGGTAGAGAAGGCAAAAAATTTTTCACAATTCTGCTGCTCCAAACGCTTAACCAGAATGGCCAAGGGAAAAAATACACATACCGTTGTAATCGGTCGAGTTTCTACTTTCAGATGCAATAGGAATTTTTGGGTTAGGTCAATCCGTTCGCGAGATATGGGAGTTTGAAGACAAGAAATGGTTGAGAAGGCAAAAAATTTTTTGCAATTCTGCTGCTCCAAACGCTTAACCAGAATGGCCTAGGGAAAAAATACACATACCTTTGTAATCGGGCGAGTTTCTACTTTCAGATTGAACAGGAATTTTTGGGTTAGGTCAATCCGTTCGCGAGATATGGGAGTTTGAAGTTAAGAAATGGTTGAGAAGGCAAAAAATTTTTCGCAATTCTGCTGCTCCAAACGCTTAACCAAAATGGCCAAGGGAAAAAATACACATACCGCTGTAATCGGGCGAGTTTCTACTTTCAGATGCAATAGGAATTTTTGGGTAAGGTCAGTCTGTTCGCGAGATATGGGAGTTTGAAGCCAAGAAATGGTAGAGAAGGCAAAAAATTTTTCACAATTCTGCTGCTCCAAACGCTTAAACAGAATGGGCGAGGGAAAAAATACACATACCGTTGTAATCGGGCGAGTTTCTACTTTCAGATGCAATATGAATTTTTGGGTTAGGTCAATCCGTTCGCGAGAGATGGGAGTTTGAAGACAAGAAATGGTTGAGAAGGCAAAAAATTTTTCGCAATTCTGCTGCTCCGAACGCTTAACCAGAATGGCCTAGGGAAAAAATATACATACCGTTGTAATCGGGCGAGTTTCTACTTTCAGATGCAACAGAATTTTTGGGTTAGGTCAATCCGTTCGCGAGATATGGGAGTTTGAAACTAAGAAATGGTTGAGAAGGCAAAAAATTTTTCGCAATTCTGCTGCTCCAAACGCTTAACCAAAATGGCCAAGGGAAAAAATACACATACCGCTGTAATCGGGCGAGTTTCTACTTTCAGATGCAATAGGAATTTTTGGGTTAGGTCAGTCTGTTCGCGAGATATATGAGTTTGAAGCCAAGAAATGGTAGAGAAGGCAAAAAATTTTTCACAATTCTGCTGCTCCAAACGCTTAACCAGAATGGGCTAGGGAAAAAATACACATACCGTTGTAATCGGGCGAGTTTCTACTTTCAGATGCAATAGGAATTTTTGGGTTAGGTCAATCCGTTCGCGAGATATGGGAGTTTGAAGACAAGAAATGGTTGAGAAGGCAAAAAATTTTTCGCAATTCTGAGGCTCCGAACGCTTAACCAGAATGGCCTAGGGAAAAAATACACATACCGTTGTAATCGCGCGAGTTTCTACTTTCAGATGCAATAGGAATTTTTGGGTTAGGTCAATCCGTTCGCGAGATATGGGAGTTTGAAGCTAAGAAATGGTTGAGAAGGCAAAAAATTTTTCGCAATTCTGCTGCTCCAAACGCTTAACCAAAGTGGACAAGGGAAAAAATACACATACCGCTGTAATCGGGCGAGTTTCTACTTTCAGATGCAATAGGAATTTTTGGGTTAGGTCAGTCTGTTCGCGAGATATGGGAGTTTGAAGCTAAGATATGGTTGAGAAGACAACAAATTTTTCGCAGTTCTGCTGCTCCAAACGCTTAACCAGAATGGCCTAGGGAAAAAATACACATACCGTTGTAATCGGGCGAGTTTCTACTTTCAGATGCAATAGGAATTTTTGGGTTAGGTCAATCCGTTCGCGAGAGATGGGTGTTTGAAGACAAGAAATGTTTTAGAAGGCAAAAAAGTTTTCGCAATTCTGCTGCTCCGAACGCTTAACCAGAATGGCCTAGGGAAAAAATACACATACCGTTGTAATCGGGCGAGTTTCTACTTTCAGATGCAACAGGAATTTTTGGTTTAGGTCAATCCGTTCGCGAGATATGGGAGTTTGAAGCTAAGATATGGTTGAGAAGACAACAAATTTTTCGCAGTTCTGCTGCTCCAAACGCTTAACCAGAATGGCCTAGGGAAAAAATACACATACCGTTGTAATCGGGCAAGTTTCTACTTTCAGATGCAATAGGAATTTTTGGGTTAGGTCAATTCGTTCGCGAGATATGGGAGTTTGAAGCCAAGAAATGGTTGAGAAGGCAAAAAATTTTTCGCAATTCTGCTGCTCCAAACGCTTAACCAGAATGGCCTAGGGAAACAATACACGTACCGTTGTAATCGGGCGAGTTTCTACTTTCAGATGCAATAGGAATTTTTGGGTTCGGTCAATCCGTTCGCGAGATATGGGAGTTTGAAGCCAAGAAATGGTAGAGAAGGCAAAAAATTTTTCACAATTCTGCTGCTCCAAACGCTTAACCAGAATGGCCTAGGGAAAAAATACACATACCGTTGTAATCGGGCGAGTTTCTACTTTCAGATGCAATAGGAATTTTTGGGTTAGGTCAATCCGTTCGCGAGATATGGGAGTTTGAAGCTAAGAAATGGTTGACAAGGCAAAAAATTTTTCGCAATTCTGCTGCTCCAAACGCTTAACCAAAATGGCCAAGGGAAAAAATACACATACCGCTGTAATCGGGCGAGTTTCTACTTTCAGATGCAATAGGAATTTTTGGGTTAGGTCAGTCTGATCGCGAGATATGGGAGTTTGAAGCTAAGAAATGGGTGAGAAGACAACAAATTTTTCGCACTTCTGCTGCTCCAAACGCTTAACTAGAATGGCCTAGGGAAGAAATAAACATACCGTTGTAATCGGGCGAGTTTCTACATTCAGATGCAATAGGAATTTTTGGGTTAGGTCAATCCGTTCGCGAAATATGGGAGTTTGAAACCAAGAAATGGTAGAGAAGGCAAAAAATTTTTCACAATTCTGCTGCTCCAAACGCTTAACCAGAATGGCCAAGGGAAAAAATACACATACCGTTGTTACCGGGCGAGTTTCTACTTTCAGATGCAATAGGAATTTTTGGGTTAGGTCAGTCTGTTTGCGAGATATGGGAGTTTGAAGCCAAGAAATGGTAGAGAAGGCAAAAAATTTTTCACAATTCTGCTGCTCCAAACGCTTAACCAGAATGGGCTAGGGAAAAAATACACATACCGTTGTAATCGGGCGAGTTTCTACTTTCAGACGCAATAGGAATTTTTGGGTTAAGTCAGTCTGTTCGCGAGATATGGGAGTTTGAAGCCAAGAAATGGTAGAGAAGGCAAAAAATTTTTCACAATTCTGCTGCTCCAAACGCTTAACCAGAACGGGCTAGGGAAAAAATACACATACCGTTGTAATCGCGCGAGTTTCTACTTTCAGATGCAATAGGAATTTTTGGGTTAGGTCAATCCGTTCGCGAGATATGGGAGTTTGAAGACAAGAAATGGTTGAGAAGGCAAAAAATTTTTCGCAATTCTGCTGCTCCAAACGCTTAACCAGAATGGCCTAGGGAAAAAATACACATACCTTTGTAATCGGGCGAGTTTCTACTTTCAGATTGAACAGGAATTTTTGGGTTAGGTCAATCCGTTCGCGAGATATGGGAGTTTGAAGCTAAGAAATTGTTGAGAAGGCAAAAAATTTTTCGCAATTCTGCTGCTCCAAATGCTTAACCAAAATGGCCAAGGGAAAAAATACACATACCGCTGTAATCGGGCGAGTTTCTACTTTCAGATGCAATAGGAATTTTTGGGTTAGGTCAGTCTGTTCGCGAGATATGGGAGTTTGAAGCCAAGAAATCGTAGAGAAGGCAAAAAATTTTTCGCAATTCTGCTGCTCCAAACGCTTAACCAGAACGGGCTAGGGAAAAAATACACATACCGTTGTAATCGGGCGAGTTTCTACTTTCAGATGCAATAGGAATTTTTGGGTTAGGTCAATCCGTTCGCGAGAGATGGGAGTTTGAAGACAAGAAATGGTTGAGAAGGCAAAAAATTTTTCGCAATTCTGCTGCTCCGAACGCTTAACCAAAATGGCCAAGGGAAAAAATACACATACCGCTGTAATCGGGCGAGTTTCTACTTTCAGATGCAATAGGAATTTTTGGGTTAGGTCAGTCTGTTCGCGAGATATGGGAGTTTGAAGCCAAGAAATGGTAGAGAAGGCAAAAAATTTTTCACAATTCTGCTGCTCCAAACGCTTAACCAGAATGGGCTAGGGAAAAAATACACATACCGTTGTAATCGGGCGAGTTTCTACTTTCAGATGCAATAGGAATTTTTGGGTTAGGTCAATCCGTTCGCGAGATATGGGAGTTTGAAGACAAGAAATGGTTGAGAAGGCAAAAAATTTGTCGCAATTCTGCTGCTCCAAACGCTTAACCAGAATGGCCTAGGGAAAAAATACACATACCGTTGTAATCGGGCGAGTTTCTACTTTCAGATGCAATAGGAATTTTTGGGTTAGGTCAGTCTGATCGCGAGATATGGGAGTTTGAAGCTAAGAAATGGTTGAGAAGACAACAAATTTTTCGCACTTCTGCTGCTCCAAACGCTTAACTAGAATGGCCTAGGGAAGAAATAAACATACCGTTGTAATCGGGCGAGTTTCTACATTCAGATGCAATAGGAATTTTTGGGTTAGGTCAATCCGTTCGCGAAATATGGGAGTTTGAAACCAAGAAATGGTAGAGAAGGCAAAAAATTTTTCACAATTCTGCTGCTCCAAACGCTTAACCAGAATGGCCAAGGGAAAAAATACACATACCGTTGTTACCGGGCGAGTTTCTACTTTCAGATGCAATAGGAATTTTTGGGTTAGGTCAGTCTGTTCGCGAGATATGGGAGTTTGAAGCCAAGAAATGGTAGAGAAGGCAAAAAATTTTTCACAATTCTGCTGCTCCAAACGCTTAACCAGAATGGGCTAGGGAAAAAATACACATACCGTTGTAATCGGGCGAGTTTCTACTTTCAGACGCAATAGGAATTTTTGGTTAGGTCAGTCTGTTCGCGAGATATGGGAGTTTGAAGCCAAGAAATGGTAGAGAAGGCAAAAAATTTTTCACAATTCTGCTGCTCCAAACGCTTAACCAGAACGGGCTAGGGAAAAAATACACATACCGTTGTAATCGCGCGAGTTTCTACTTTCAGATGCAATAGGAATTTTTGGGTTAGGTCAATCCGTTCGCGAGATATGGGAGTTTGAAGACAAGAAATGGTTGAGAAGGCAAAAAATTTTTCGCAATTCTGCTGCTCCAAACGCTTAACCAGAATGGCCTAGGGAAAAAATACACATACCTTTGTAATCGGGCGAGTTTCTACTTTCAGATTGAACAGGAATTTTTGGGTTAGGTCAATCCGTTCGCGAGATATGGGAGTTTGAAGCTAAGAAATTGTTGAGAAGGCAAAAAATTTTTCGCAATTCTGCTGCTCCAAATGCTTAACCAAAATGGCCAAGGGAAAAAATACACATACCGCTGTAATCGGGCGAGTTTCTACTTTCAGATGCAATAGGAATTTTTGGGTTTGGTCAGTCTGTTCGCGAGATATGGGAGTTTGAAGCCAAGAAATGGTAGAGAAGGCAAAAAATTTTTCACAATTCTGCTGCTCCAAACGCTTAACCAGAACGGGCTAGGGAAAAAATACACATACCGTTGTAATCGGGCGAGTTTCTACTTTCAGATGCAATAGGAATTTTTGGGTTAGGTCAATCCGTTCGCGAGAGATGGGAGTTTGAAGACAAGAAATGGTTGAGAAGGCAAAAAATTTTTCGCAATTCTGCTGCTCCGAACGCTTAACCAAAATGGCCAAGGGAAAAAATACACATACCGCTGTAATCGGGCGAGTTTCTACTTTCAGATGCAATAGGAATTTTTGGGTTAGGTCAGTCTGTTCGCGAGATATGGGAGTTTGAAGCCAAGAAATGGTAGAGAAGGCAAAAAATTTTTCACAATTCTGCTGCTCCAAACGCTTAACCAGAATGGGCTAGGGAAAAAATACACATACCGTTGTAATCGGGCGAGTTTCTACTTTCAGATGCAATAGGAATTTTTGGGTTAGGTCAATCCGTTCGCGAGATATGGGAGTTTGAAGACAAGAAATGGTTGAGAAGGCAAAAAATTTGTCGCAATTCTGCTGCTCCAAACGCTTAACCAGAATGGCCTAGGGAAAAAATACACATACCGTTGTAATCGGGCGAGTTTCTACTTTCAGATGCAATAGGAATTTTTGGGTTCGGTCAATCCGTTCGCGAGATATGGGAGTTTGAAGCCAAGAAATGGTAGAGAAGGCAAAAAATTTTTCACAATTCTGCTGCTCCAAACGCTTAACCAGAATGGCCTAGGGAAAAAATACACATACCGTTGTAATCGGGCGAGTTTCTACTTTCAGATGCAATAGGAATTTTTGGGTTACGTCAATCCGTTCGCGAAATATGGGAGTTTGAAGCTAAGAAATGGTTGAGAAGACAACAAATTTTTCGCAATTCTGCTGCTCCAAACGCTTAACTAGAATGGCCTAGGGAAGAAATAAACATACCGTTGTAATCGGGCGAGTTTCTACTTTCAGGTGCAATAGGAATTTTTGGGTTAGGTCAATCCGTTCGCGAAATATGGGAGTTTGAAACCAAGCAATGGTAGAGAAGGCAAAAAATTTTTCACAATTCTGCTGCTCCAAACGCTTAACCAGAATGGCCAAGGGAAAAAATACACATACCGTTGTAATCGGTCGAGTTTCTACTATCAGATGCAATAGGAATTTTTGGGTTAGGTCAATCCGTTCGCGAGATATGGGAGTTTGAAGACAAGAAATGGTTGAGAAGGCAAAAAATTTTTTGCAATTCTGCTGCTCCAAACGCTTAACCAGAATGGCCTAGGGAAAAAATACACATACCTTTGTAATCGGGCGAGTTTCTACTTTCAGATTGAACAGGAATTTTTGGGTTAGGTCAATCCGTTCGCGAAATATGGGAGTTTGAAACCAAGCAATGGTAGAGAAGGCAAAAAATCTTTCACAATTCTGCTGCTCCAAACGCTTAACCAGAATGGGCTAGGGAAAAAATACACATACCGTTGTAATCGGGCGAGTTTCTACTTTCAGACGCAATAGGAATTTTTGGTTAGGTCAGTCTGTTCGCGAGATATGGGAGTTTGAAGCCAAGAAATGGTAGAGAAGGCAAAAAATTTTTCACAATTCTGCTGCTCCAAACGCTTAACCAGAACGGGCTAGGGAAAAAATACACATACCGTTGTAATCGCGCGAGTTTCTACTTTCAGATGCAATAGGAATTTTTGGGTTAGGTCAATCCGTTCGCGAGATATGGGAGTTTGAAGACAAGAAATGGTTGAGAAGGCAAAAAATTTTTCGCAATTCTGCTGCTCCAAACGCTTAACCAGAATGGCCTAGGGAAAAAATACACATACCTTTGTAATCGGGCGAGTTTCTACTTTCAGATTGAACAGGAGTTTTTGGGTTAGGTCAATCCGTTCGCGAGATATGGGAGTTTGAAGCTAAGAAATTGTTGAGAAGGCAAAAAATTTTTCGCAATTCTGCTGCTCCAAATGCTTAACCAAAATGGCCAAGGGAAAAAATACACATACCGCTGTAATCGGGCGAGTTTCTACTTTCAGATGCAATAGGAATTTTTGGGTTAGGTCAGTCTGTTCGCGAGATATGGGAGTTTGAAGCCAAGAAATGGTAGAGAAGGCAAAAAATTTTTCACAATTCTGCTGCTCCAAACGCTTAACCAGAACGGGCTAGGGAAAAAATACACATACCGTTGTAATCGGGCGAGTTTCTACTTTCAGATGCAATAGGAATTTTTGGGTTAGGTCAATCCGTTCGCGAGAGATGGGAGTTTGAAGACAAGAAATGGTTGAGAAGGCAAAAAATTTTTCGCAATTCTGCTGCTCCGAACGCTTAACCAAAATGGCCAAGGGAAAAAATACACATACCGCTGTAATCGGGCGAGTTTCTACTTTCAGATGCAATAGGAATTTTTGGGTTAGGTCAGTCTGTTCGCGAGATATGGGAGTTTGAAGCCAAGAAATGGTAGAGAAGGCAAAAAATTTTTCACAATTCTGCTGCTCCAAACGCTTAACCAGAATGGGCTAGGGAAAAAATACACATACCGTTGTAATCGGGCGAGTTTCTACTTTCAGATGCAATAGGAATTTTTGGGTTAGGTCAATCCGTTCGCGAGATATGGGAGTTTGAAGACAAGAAATGGTTGAGAAGGCAAAAAATTTGTCGCAATTCTGCTGCTCCAAACGCTTAACCAGAATGGCCTAGGGAAAAAATACACATACCGTTGTAATCGGGCGAGTTTCTACTTTCAGATGCAATAGGAATTTTTGGGTTCGGTCAATCCGTTCGCGAGATATGGGAGTTTGAAGCCAAGAAATGGTAGAGAAGGCAAAAAATTTTTCACAATTCTGCTGCTCCAAACGCTTAACCAGAATGGCCTAGGGAAAAAATACACATACCGTTGTAATCGGGCGAGTTTCTACTTTCAGATGCAATAGGAATTTTTGGGTTACGTCAATCCGTTCGCGAAATATGGGAGTTTGAAGCTAAGAAATGGTTGAGAAGACAACAAATTTTTCGCAATTCTGCTGCTCCAAACGCTTAACTAGAATGGCCTAGGGAAGAAATAAACATACCGTTGTAATCGGGCGAGTTTCTACTTTCAGGTGCAATAGGAATTTTTGGGTTAGGTCAATCCGTTCGCGAAATATGGGAGTTTGAAACCAAGCAATGGTAGAGAAGGCAAAAAATTTTTCACAATTCTGCTGCTCCAAACGCTTAACCAGAATGGCCAAGGGAAAAAATACACATACCGTTGTAATCGGTCGAGTTTCTACTATCAGATGCAATAGGAATTTTTGGGTTAGGTCAATCCGTTCGCGAGATATGGGAGTTTGAAGACAAGAAATGGTTGAGAAGGCAAAAAATTTTTTGCAATTCTGCTGCTCCAAACGCTTAACCAGAATGGCCTAGGGAAAAAATACACATACCTTTGTAATCGGGCGAGTTTCTACTTTCAGATTGAACAGGAATTTTTGGGTTAGGTCAATCCGTTCGCGAGATATGGGAGTTTGAAGACAAGAAATGGTTGAGAAGGCAAAAAATTTTTCGCAATTCTGCTGCTCCAAACGCTTAACCAAAATAGCCAAGGGAAAAAATACACATACCGCTGTAATCGGGCGAGTTTCTACTTTCAGATGCAATAGGAATTTTTGGGTAAGGTCAGTCTGTTCGCGAGATATGGGAGTTTGAAGCCAAGAAATGGTAGAGAAGGCAAAAAATTTTTCACAATTCTGCTGCTCCAAACGCTTAACCAGAATGGGCTAGGGAAAAAATACACATACCGTTGTAATCGGGCGAGTTTCTAATTTCAGATGCAATATGAATTTTTGGGTTAGGTCAATCCGTTCGCGAGAGATGGGAGTTTGAAGACAAGAAATGGTTGAGAAGGCAAAAAATTTTTCGCAATTCTGCTGCTCCGAACGCTTAACCAGAATGGCCTAAGGAAAAAATATACATACCGTTGTAATCGGGCGAGTTTCTACTTTCAGATGCAACAGGAATTTTTGGGTTAGGTCAATCCGTTCGCGAGATATGGGAGTTTGAAGCTAAGAAATTGTTGAGAAGGCAAAAAATTTTTCGCAATTCTGCTGCTCCAAATGCTTAACCAAAATGGCCAAGGGAAAAAATACACATACCGCTGTAATCGGGCGAGTTTCTACTTTCAGATGCAATAGGAATTTTTGGGTTAGGTCAGTCTGTTCGCGAGATATGGGAGTTTGAAGCCAAGAAATGGTAGAGAAGGCAAAAAATTTTTCGCAATTCTGCTGCTCCAAACGCTTAACCAGAACGGGCTAGGGAAAAAATACACATACCGTTGTAATCGGGCGAGTTTCTACTTTCAGATGCAATAGGAATTTTTGGGTTAGGTCAATCCGTTCGCGAGAGATGGGAGTTTGAAGACAAGAAATGGTTGAGAAGGCAAAAAATTTTTCGCAATTCTGCTGCTCCGAACGCTTAACCAAAATGGCCAAGGGAAAAAATACACATACCGCTGTAATCGGGCGAGTTTCTACTTTCAGATGCAATAGGAATTTTTGGGTTAGGTCAGTCTGTTCGCGAGATATGGGAGTTTGAAGCCAAGAAATGGTAGAGAAGGCAAAAAATTTTTCACAATTCTGCTGCTCCAAACGCTTAACCAGAATGGGCTAGGGAAAAAATACACATACCGTTGTAATCGGGCGAGTTTCTACTTTCAGATGCAATAGGAATTTTTGGGTTAGGTCAATCCGTTCGCGAGATATGGGAGTTTGAAGACAAGAAATGGTTGAGAAGGCAAAAAATTTGTCGCAATTCTGCTGCTCCAAACGCTTAACCAGAATGGCCTAGGGAAAAAATACACATACCGTTGTAATCGGGCGAGTTTCTACTTTCAGATGCAATAGGAATTTTTGGGTTAGGTCAGTCTGATCGCGAGATATGGGAGTTTGAAGCTAAGAAATGGTTGAGAAGACAACAAATTTTTCGCACTTCTGCTGCTCCAAACGCTTAACTAGAATGGCCTAGGGAAGAAATAAACATACCGTTGTAATCGGGCGAGTTTCTACATTCAGATGCAATAGGAATTTTTGGGTTAGGTCAATCCGTTCGCGAAATATGGGAGTTTGAAACCAAGAAATGGTAGAGAAGGCAAAAAATTTTTCACAATTCTGCTGCTCCAAACGCTTAACCAGAATGGCCAAGGGCAAAAATACACATACCGTTGTTACCGGGCGAGTTTCTACTTTCAGATGCAATAGGAATTTTTGGGTTAGGTCAGTCTGTTCGCGAGATATGGGAGTTTGAAGCCAAGAAATGGTAGAGAAGGCAAAAAATTTTTCACAATTCTGCTGCTCCAAACGCTTAACCAGAATGGGCTAGGGAAAAAATACACATACCGTTGTAATCGGGCGAGTTTCTACTTTCAGATGCAATAGGAATTTTTGGGTTAGGTCAATCCGTTCGCGAGATATGGGAGTTTGAAGACAAGAAATGGTTGAGAAGGCAAAAAATTTGTCGCAATTCTGCTGCTCCAAACGCTTAACCAGAATAGCCTAGGGAAAAAATACACATACCGTTGTAATCGGGCGAGTTTCTACTTTCAGATGCAATAGGAATTTTTGGGTTCGGTCAATCCGTTCGCGAGATATGGGAGTTTGAAGCCAAGAAATGGTAGAGAAGGCAAAAAATTTTTCACAATTCTGCTGCTCCAAACGCTTAACCAGAATGGCCTAGGGAAAAAATACACATACCGTTGTAATCGGGCGAGTTTCTACTTTCAGATGCAATAGGAATTTTTGGGTTACGTCAATCCGTTCGCGAAATATGGGAGTTTGAAGCCAAGAAATGGTAGAGAAGGCAAAAAATTTTTCACAATTCTGCTGCTCCAAACGCTTAACCAGAATGGGCTAGGGAAAAAATACACATACCGTTGTAATCGGGCGAGTTTCTACTTTCAGATGCAATAGGAATTTTTGGGTTAGGTCAATCCGTTCGCGAGATATGGGAGTTTGAAGACAAGAAATGGTTGAGAAGGCAAAAAATTTTTTGCAATTCTGCTGCTCCAAACGCTTAACCAGAATGGCCTAGGGAAAAAATACACATACCTTTGTAATCGGGCGAGTTTCTACTTTCAGATTGAACAGGAATTTTTGGGTTAGGTCAATCCGTTCGCGAAATATGGGAGTTTGAAACCAAGCAATGGTAGAGAAGGCAAAAAATTTTTCACAATTCTGCTGCTCCAAACGCTTAACCAGAATGGGCTAGGGAAAAAATACACATACCGTTGTAATCGGGCGAGTTTCTACTTTCAGACGCAATAGGAATTTTTGGTTAGGTCAGTCTGTTCGCGAGATATGGGAGTTTGAAGCCAAGAAATGGTAGAGAAGGCAAAAAATTTTTCACAATTCTGCTGCTCCAAACGCTTAACCAGAACGGGCTAGGGAAAAAATACACATACCGTTGTAATCGCGCGAGTTTCTACTTTCAGATGCAATAGGAATTTTTGGGTTAGGTCAATCCGTTCGCGAGATATGGGAGTTTGAAGACAAGAAATGGTTGAGAAGGCAAAAAATTTTTCGCAATTCTGCTGCTCCAAACGCTTAACCAGAATGGCCTAGGGAAAAAATACACATACCTTTGTAATCGGGCGAGTTTCTACTTTCAGATTGAACAGGAGTTTTTGGGTTAGGTCAATCCGTTCGCGAGATATGGGAGTTTGAAGCTAAGAAATTGTTGAGAAGGCAAAAAATTTTTCGCAATTCTGCTGCTCCAAATGCTTAACCAAAATGGCCAAGGGAAAAAATACACATACCGCTGTAATCGGGCGAGTTTCTACTTTCAGATGCAATAGGAATTTTTGGGTTAGGTCAGTCTGTTCGCGAGATATGGGAGTTTGAAGCCAAGAAATGGTAGAGAAGGCAAAAAATTTTTCACAATTCTGCTGCTCCAAACGCTTAACCAGAACGGGCTAGGGAAAAAATACACATACCGTTGTAATCGGGCGAGTTTCTACTTTCAGATGCAATAGGAATTTTTGGGTTAGGTCAATCCGTTCGCGAGAGATGGGAGTTTGAAGACAAGAAATGGTTGAGAAGGCAAAAAATTTTTCGCAATTCTGCTGCTCCGAACGCTTAACCAAAATGGCCAAGGGAAAAAATACACATACCGCTGTAATCGGGCGAGTTTCTACTTTCAGATGCAATAGGAATTTTTGGGTTAGGTCAGTCTGTTCGCGAGATATGGGAGTTTGAAGCCAAGAAATGGTAGAGAAGGCAAAAAATTTTTCACAATTCTGCTGCTCCAAACGCTTAACCAGAATGGGCTAGGGAAAAAATACACATACCGTTGTAATCGGGCGAGTTTCTACTTTCAGATGCAATAGGAATTTTTGGGTTAGGTCAATCCGTTCGCGAGATATGGGAGTTTGAAGACAAGAAATGGTTGAGAAGGCAAAAAATTTGTCGCAATTCTGCTGCTCCAAACGCTTAACCAGAATGGCCTAGGGAAAAAATACACATACCGTTGTAATCGGGCGAGTTTCTACTTTCAGATGCAATAGGAATTTTTGGGTTCGGTCAATCCGTTCGCGAGATATGGGAGTTTGAAGCCAAGAAATGGTAGAGAAGGCAAAAAATTTTTCACAATTCTGCTGCTCCAAACGCTTAACCAGAATGGCCTAGGGAAAAAATACACATACCGTTGTAATCGGGCGAGTTTCTACTTTCAGATGCAATAGGAATTTTTGGGTTACGTCAATCCGTTCGCGAAATATGGGAGTTTGAAGCTAAGAAATGGTTGAGAAGACAACAAATTTTTCGCAATTCTGCTGCTCCAAACGCTTAACTAGAATGGCCTAGGGAAGAAATAAACATACCGTTGTAATCGGGCGAGTTTCTACTTTCAGGTGCAATAGGAATTTTTGGGTTAGGTCAATCCGTTCGCGAAATATGGGAGTTTGAAACCAAGCAATGGTAGAGAAGGCAAAAAATTTTTCACAATTCTGCTGCTCCAAACGCTTAACCAGAATGGCCAAGGGAAAAAATACACATACCGTTGTAATCGGTCGAGTTTCTACTATCAGATGCAATAGGAATTTTTGGGTTAGGTCAATCCGTTCGCGAGATATGGGAGTTTGAAGACAAGAAATGGTTGAGAAGGCAAAAAATTTTTTGCAATTCTGCTGCTCCAAACGCTTAACCAGAATGGCCTAGGGAAAAAATACACATACCTTTGTAATCGGGCGAGTTTCTACTTTCAGATTGAACAGGAATTTTTGGGTTAGGTCAATCCGTTCGCGAGATATGGGAGTTTGAAGACAAGAAATGGTTGAGAAGGCAAAAAATTTTTCGCAATTCTGCTGCTCCAAACGCTTAACCAAAATGGCCAAGGGAAAAAATACACATACCGCTGTAATCGGGCGAGTTTCTACTTTCAGATGCAATAGGAATTTTTGGGTAAGGTCAGTCTGTTCGCGAGATATGGGAGTTTGAAGCCAAGAAATGGTAGAGAAGGCAAAAAATTTTTCACAATTCTGCTGCTCCAAACGCTTAACCAGAATGGGCTAGGGAAAAAATACACATACCGTTGTAATCGGGCGAGTTTCTAATTTCAGATGCAATAGGAATTTTTGGGTAAGGTCAGTCTGTTCGCGAGATATGGGAGTTTGAAGCCAAGAAATGGTAGAGAAGGCAAAAAATTTTTCACAATTCTGCTGCTCCAAACGCTTAACCAGAATGGGCGAGGGAAAAAATACACATACCGTTGTAATCGGGCGAGTTTCTACTTTCAGATGCAATATGAATTTTTGGGTTAGGTCAATCCGTTCGCGAGATATGGGAGTTTGAAGACAAGAAATGGTTGAGAAGGCAAAAAATTTTTTGCAATTCTGCTGCTCCAAACGCTTAACCAGAATGGCCTAGGGAAAAAATACACATACCTTTGTAATCGCGCGAGTTTCTACTTTCAGATGCAATAGGAATTTTTGGGTTAGGTCAATCCGTTCGCGAGATATGGGAGTTTGAAGCTAAGAAATGGTTGAGAAGTCAAGAAATTTTTCGCAATTCTGCTGCTCCAAACGCTTAACCAAAATGGACAAGGGAAAAAATACACATACCGCTGTAATCGGGCGAGTTTCTACTTTCAGATGCAATAGGAATTTTTGGGTTAGGTCAGTCTGTTCGCGAGATATGGGAGTTTGAAGCTAAGATATGGTTGAGAAGACAACAAATTTTTCGCAGTTCTGCTGCTCCAAACGCTTAACCAGAATGGCCCAGGGAAAAAATACACATACCGTTGTAATCGGGCGAGTTTCTACTTTCAGATGCAATAGGAATTTTTGGGTTAGGTCAATCCGTTCGCGAGAGATGGGTGTTTGAAGACAAGAAATGGTTGAGAAGGCAAAAAATTTTTCGCAATTCTGCTGCTCCGAACGCTTAACCAGAATGGCCTAGGGAAAAAATACACATACCGTTGTAATCGGGCGAGTTTCTACTTTCAGATGCAACAGGAATTTTTGGTTTAGGTCAATCCGTTCGCGAGATATGGGAGTTTGAAGCTAAGATATGGTTGAGAAGACAACAAATTTTTCGCAGTTCTGCTGCTCCAAACGCTTAACCAGAATGGCCTAGGGAAAAAATACACATACCGTTGTATTCGGGCGAGTTTCTACTTTCAGATGCAATAGGAATTTTTGGGTTAGGTCAATCCGTTCGCGAAATATGGGAGTTTGAAACCAAGAAATGGTAGAGAAGGCAAAAAATTTTTCACAATTCTGCTGCTCCAAACGCTTAACCAGAATGGCCAAGGGAAAAAATACACATACCGTTGTAATCGGTCGAGTTTCTACTATCAGATGCAATAGGAATTTTTGGGTTAGGTCAATCCGTTCGCGAGATATGGGAGTTTGAAGACAAGAAATGGTTGAGAAGGCAAAAAATTTTTTGCAATTCTGCTGCTCCAAACGCTTAACCAGAATGGCCTAGGAAAAAATACACATACCTTTGTAATCGGGCGAGTTTCTACTTTCAGATTGAACAGGAATTTTTGGGTTAGGTCAATCCGTTCGCGAGATATGGGAGTTTGAAGACAAGAAATGGTTGAGAAGGCAAAAAATTTTTCGCAATTCTGCTGCTCCAAACGCTTAACCAAAATGGCCAAGGGAAAAAATACACATACCGCTGTAATCGGGCGAGTTTCTACTTTCAGATGCAATAGGAATTTTTGGGTAAGGTCAGTCTGTTCGCGAGATATGGGAGTTTGAAGCCAAGAAATGGTAGAGAAGGCAAAAAAATTTTCACAATTCTGCTGCTCCAAACGCTTAACCAGAATGGGCTAGGGAAAAAATACACATACCGTTGTAATCGGGCGAGTTTCTAATTTCAGATGCAATAGGAATTTTTGGGTAAGGTCAGTCTGTTCGCGAGATATGGGAGTTTGAAGCCAAGAAATGGTAGAGAAGGCAAAAAATTTTTCACAATTCTGCTGCTCCAAACGCTTAACCAGAATGGGCGAGGGAAAAAATACACATACCGTTGTAATCGGGCGAGTTTCTACTTTCAGATGCAATATGAATTTTTGGGTTAGGTCAATCCGTTCGCGAGATATGGGAGTTTGAAGACAAGAAATGGTTGAGAAGGCAAAAAATTTTTTGCAATTCTGCTGCTCCAAACGCTTAACCAGAATGGCCTAGGGAAAAAATACACATACCTTTGTAATCGCGCGAGTTTCTACTTTCAGATGCAATAGGAATTTTTGGGTTAGGTCAATCCGTTCGCGAGATATGGGAGTTTGAAGCTAAGAAATGGTTGAGAAGTCAAGAAATTTTTCGCAATTCTGCTGCTCCAAACGCTTAACCAAAATGGACAAGGGAAAAAATACACATACCGCTGTAATCGGGCGAGTTTCTACTTTCAGATGCAATAGGAATTTTTGGGTTAGGTCAGTCTGTTCGCGAGATATGGGAGTTTGAAGCTAAGATATGGTTGAGAAGACAACAAATTTTTCGCAGTTCTGCTGCTCCAAACGCTTAACCAGAATGGCCCAGGGAAAAAATACACATACCGTTGTAATCGGGCGAGTTTCTACTTTCAGATGCAATAGGAATTTTTGGGTTAGGTCAATCCGTTCGCGAGAGATGGGTGTTTGAAGACAAGAAATGGTTGAGAAGGCAAAAAATTTTTCGCAATTCTGCTGCTCCGAACGCTTAACCAGAATGGCCTAGGGAAAAAATACACATACCGTTGTAATCGGGCGAGTTTCTACTTTCAGATGCAACAGGAATTTTTGGTTTAGGTCAATCCGTTCGCGAGATATGGGAGTTTGAAGCTAAGATATGGTTGAGAAGACAACAAATTTTTCGCAGTTCTGCTGCTCCAAACGCTTAACCAGAATGGCCTAGGGAAAAAATACACATACCGTTGTATTCGGGCGAGTTTCTACTTTCAGATGCAATAGGAATTTTTGGGTTAGGTCAATCCGTTCGCGAAATATGGGAGTTTGAAACCAAGAAATGGTAGAGAAGGCAAAAAATTTTTCACAATTCTGCTGCTCCAAACGCTTAACCAGAATGGCCAAGGGAAAAAATACACATACCGTTGTAATCGGTCGAGTTTCTACTATCAGATGCAATAGGAATTTTTGGGTTAGGTCAATCCGTTCGCGAGATATGGGAGTTTGAAGACAAGAAATGGTTGAGAAGGCAAAAAATTTTTTGCAATTCTGCTGCTCCAAACGCTTAACCAGAATGGCCTAGGGAAAAAATACACATACCTTTGTAATCGGGCGAGTTTCTACTTTCAGATTGAACAGGAATTTTTGGGTTAGGTCAATCCGTTCGCGAGATATGGGAGTTTGAAGACAAGAAATGGTTGAGAAGGCAAAAAATTTTTCGCAATTCTGCTGCTCCAAACGCTTAACCAAAATGGCCAAGGGAAAAAATACACATACCGCTGTAATCGGGCGAGTTTCTACTTTCAGATGCAATAGGAATTTTTGGGTAAGGTCAGTCTGTTCGCGAGATATGGGAGTTTGAAGCCAAGAAATGGTAGAGAAGGCAAAAAATTTTTCACAATTCTGCTGCTCCAAACGCTTAACCAGAATGGGCTAGGGAAAAAATACACATACCGTTGTAATCGGGCGAGTTTCTAATTTCAGATGCAATATGAATTTTTGGGTTAGGTCAATCCGTTCGCGAGAGATGGGAGTTTGAAGACAAGAAATGGTTGAGAAGGCAAAAAATTTTTCGCAATTCTGCTGCTCCGAACGCTTAACCAGAATGGCCTAGGGAAAAAATATACATACCGTTGTAATCGGGCGAGTTTCTACTTTCAGATGCAACAGAATTTTTGGGTTAGGTCAATCCGTTCGCGAGATATGGGAGTTTGAAACTAAGAAATGGTTGAGAAGGCAAAAAATTTTTCGCAATTCTGCTGCTCCAAACGCTTAACCAAAATGGCCAAGGGAAAAAATATACATACCGCTGTAATCGGGCGAGTTTCTACTTTCAGATGCAATAGGAATTTTTGGGTTAGGTCAATCCGTTCGCGAGATATGGGAGTTTGAAGCTAAGAAATGGTTGAGAAGGCAAAAAATTTTTCGCAATTCTGCTGCTCCAAACGCTTAACCAAAATGGACAAGGGAAAAAATACACATACCGCTGTAATCGGGCGAGTTTCTACTTTCAGATGCAATAGGAATTTTTGGGTTAGGTCAGTCTGTTCGCGAGATATGGGAGTTTGAAGCTAAGATATGGTTGAGAAGACAACAAATTTTTCGCAGTTCTGCTGCTCCAAACGCTTAACCAGAATGGCCTAGGGAAAAAATACACATAACGTTGTAATCGGGCGAGTTTCTACTTTCAGATGCAATAGGAATTTTTGGGTTAGGTCAATCCGTTCGCGAGAGATGGGTGTTTGAAGACAAGAAATGGTTGAGAAGGCAAAAAATTTTTCGCAATTCTGCTGCTCCGAACGCTTAACCAGAATGGCCTAGGGAAAAAATACACATACCTTTGTAATCGGGCGAGTTTCTACTTTCAGATTGAACAGGAATTTTTGGGTTAGGTCAATCCGTTCGCGAGATATGGGAGTTTGAAGACAAGAAATGGTTGAGAAGGCAAAAAATTTTTCGCAATTCTGCTGCTCCAAACGCTTAACCAAAATGGCCAAGGGAAAAAATACACATACCGCTGTAATCGGGCGAGTTTCTACTTTCAGATGCAATAGGAATTTTTGGGTAAGGTCAGTCTGTTCGCGAGATATGGGAGTTTGAAGCCAAGAAATGGTAGGTAAGGCAAAAAATTTTTCACAATTCTGCTGCTCCAAACGCTTAACCAGAATGGGCTAGGGAAAAAATACACATACCGTTGTAATCGGGCGAGTTTCTAATTTCAGATGCAATATGAATTTTTGGGTTAGGTCAATCCGTTCGCGAGAGATGGGAGTTTGAAGACAAGAAATGGTTGAGAAGGCAAAAAATTTTTCGCAATTCTGCTGCTCCGAACGCTTAACCAGAATGGCCTAGGGAAAAAATATACATACCGTTGTAATCGGGCGAGTTTCTACTTTCAGATGCAACAGAATTTTTGGGTTAGGTCAATCCGTTCGCGAGATATGGGAGTTTGAAACTAAGAAATGGTTGAGAAGGCAAAAAATTTTTCGCAATTCTGCTGCTCCAAACGCTTAACCAAAATGGCCAAGGGAAAAAATACACATACCGCTGTAATCGGGCGAGTTTCTACTTTCAGATGCAATAGGAATTTTTGGGTTAGGTCAATCCGTTCGCGAGATATGGGAGTTTGAAGCTAAGAAATGGTTGAGAAGGCAAAAAATTTTTCGCAATTCTGCTGCTCCAAACGCTTAACCAAAATGGACAAGGGAAAAAATACACATACCGCTGTAATCGGGCGAGTTTCTACTTTCAGATGCAATAGGAATTTTTGGGTCAGGTCAGTCTGTTCGCGAGATATGGGAGTTTGAAGCTAAGATATGGTTGAGAAGACAACAAATTTTTCGCAGTTCTGCTGCTCCAAACGCTTAACCAGAATGGCCTAGGGAAAAAATACACATAACGTTGTAATCGGGCGAGTTTCTACTTTCAGATGCAATAGGAATTTTTGGGTTAGGTCAATCCGTTCGCGAGAGATGGGTGTTTGAAGACAAGAAATGGTTGAGAAGGCAAAAAATTTTTCGCAATTCTGCTGCTCCGAACGCTTAACCAGAATGGCCTAGGGAAAAAATACACATACCGTTGTAATCGGGCGAGTTTCTACTTTCAGATGCAACAGGAATTTTTGGTTTAGGTCAATCCGTTCGCGAGATATGGGAGTTTGAAGCTAAGATATGGTTGAGAAGACAACAAATTTTTCGCAGTTCTGCTGCTCCAAACGCTTAACCAGAATGGCCTAGGGAAAAAATACACATACCGTTGTATTCGGGCGAGTTTCTACTTTCAGATGCAATAGGAATTTTTGGGTTAGGTCAATTCGTTCGCGAGATATGGGAGTTTGAAGCCAAGAAATGGTTGAGAAGGCAAAAAATTTTTCGCAATTCTGCTGCTCCAAACGCTTAACCAGAATGGCCTAGGGAAAAAATACACGTACCGTTGTAATCGGGCGAGTTTCTACTTTCAGATGCAATAGGAATTTTTGGGTTCGGTCAATCCGTTCGCGAGATATGGGAGTTTGAAGCCAAGAAATGGTAGAGAAGGCAAAAAATTTTTCACAATTCTGCTGCTCCAAACGCTTAACCAGAATGGCCTAGGGAAAAAATACACATACCGTTGTAATCGGGCGAGTTTCTACTTTCAGATGCAATAGGAATTTTTGGGTTAGGTCAATCCGTTCGCGAGATATGGGAGTTTGAAGGTAAGAAATGGTTGACAAGGCAAAAAATTCTTCGCAATTCTGCTGCTCCAAACGCTTAACCAAAATGGCCAAGGGAAAAAATACACATACCGCTGTAATCGGGCGAGTTTCTACTTTCAGATGCAATAGGAATTTTTGGGTTAGGTCAGTCTGATCGCGAGATATAGGAGTTTGAAGCTAAGAAATGGTTGAGAAGACAACAAATTTTTCACACTTCTGCTGCTCCAAACGCTTAACTAGAATGGCCTAGGGAAGAAATAAACATACCGTTGTAATCGGGCGAGTTTCTACTTTCAGATGCAATAGGAATTTTTGGGTTAGGTCAATCCGTTCGCGAAATATGGGAGTTTGAAACCAAGAAATGGTAGAGAAGGCAAAAAATTTTTCGCAATTCTGCTGCTCCAAACGCTTAACCAAAATGGACAAGGGAAAAAATACACATACCGCTGTAATCGGGCGAGTTTCTAATTTCAGATGCAATATGAATTTTTGGGTTAGGTCAATCCGTTCGCGAGATATGGGAGTTTGAAGACAAGAAATGGTTGAGAAGGCAAAAAATTTTTCGCAATTCTGAGGCTCCGAACGCTTAACCAGAATGGCCTAGGGAAAAAATACACATACCGTTGTAATCGCGCGAGTTTCTACTTTCAGATGCAATAGGAATTTTTGGGTTAGGTCAATCCGTTCGCGAGATATGGGAGTTTGAAGCTAAGAAATGGTTGAGAAGGCAAAAAATTTTTCGCAATTCTGCTGCTCCAAACGCTTAACCAAAATGGACAAGGGAAAAAATACACATACCGCTGTAATCGGGCGAGTTTCTACTTTCAGATGCAATAGGAATTTTTGGGTTAGGTCAGTCTGTTCGCGAGATATGGGAGTTTGAAGCTAAGATATGGTTGAGAAGACAACAAATTTTTCGCAGTTCTGCTGCTCCAAACGCTTAACCAGAATGGCCTAGGGAAAAAATACACATACCGTTGTAATCGGGCGAGTTTCTACTTTCAGATGCAATAGGAATTTTTGGGTTAGGTCAATCCGTTCGCGAGAGATGGGTGTTTGAAGACAAGAAATGGTTGAGAAGACAACAAATTTTTCGCAGTTCTGCTGCTCCAAACGCTTAACCAGAATGGCCTAGGGAAAAAATACACATACCGTTGTATTCGGGCGAGTTTCTACTTTCAGATGCAATAGGAATTTTTGGGTTAGGTCAATCCGTTCGCGAGATATGGGAGTTTGAAGCTAAGATATGGTTGAGAAGACAACAAATTTTTCGCAGTTCTGCTGCTCCAAACGCTTAACCAAAATGGACAAGGGAAAAAATACACATACCGCTGTAATCGGGCGAGTTTCTACTTTCAGATGCAATAGGAATTTTTGGGTTAGGTCAATCCGTTCGCGAGATATGGGAGTTTGAAGCTAAGAAATGGTTGAGAAGGCAAAAAATTTTTCGCAATTCTGCTGCTCCAAACGCTTAACCAAAATGGACAAGGGAAAAAATACACATACCGCTGTAATCGGGCGAGTTTCTACTTTCAGATGCAATAGGAATTTTTGGGTCAGGTCAGTCTGTTCGCGAGATATGGGAGTTTGAAGCTAAGATATGGTTGAGAAGACAACAAATTTTTCGCAGTTCTGCTGCTCCAAACGCTTAACCAGAATAGCCTAGGGAAAAAATACACATAACGTTGTAATCGGGCGAGTTTCTACTTTCAGATGCAATAGGAATTTTTGGGTTAGGTCAATCCGTTCGCGAGAGATGGGTGTTTGAAGACAAGAAATGGTTGAGAAGGCAAAAAATTTTTCGCAATTCTGCTGCTCCGAACGCTTAACCAGAATGGCCTAGGGAAAAAATACACATACCGTTGTAATCGGGCGAGTTTCTACTTTCAGATGCAACAGGAATTTTTGGTTTAGGTCAATCCGTTCGCGAGATATGGGAGTTTGAAGCTAAGATATGGTTGAGAAGACAACAAATTTTTCGCAGTTCTGCTGCTCCAAACGCTTAACCAGAATGGCCTAGGGAAAAAATACACATACCGTTGTATTCGGGCGAGTTTCTACTTTCAGATGCAATAGGAATTTTTGGGTTAGGTCAATTCGTTCGCGAGATATGGGAGTTTGAAGCCAAGAAATGGTTGAGAAGGCAAAAAATTTTTCGCAATTCTGCTGCTCCAAACGCTTAACCAGAATGGCCTAGGGAAAAAATACACGTACCGTTGTAATCGGGCGAGTTTCTACTTTCAGATGCAATAGGAATTTTTGGGTTCGGTCAATCCGTTCGCGAGATATGGGAGTTTGAAGCCAAGAAATGGTAGAGAAGGCAAAAAATTTTTCACAATTCTGCTGCTCCAAACGCTTAACCAGAATGGCCTAGGGAAAAAATACACATACCGTTGTAATCGGGCGAGTTTCTACTTTCAGATGCAATAGGAATTTTTGGGTTAGGTCAATCCGTTCGCGAGATATGGGAGTTTGAAGGTAAGAAATGGTTGACAAGGCAAAAAATTCTTCGCAATTCTGCTGCTCCAAACGCTTAACCAAAATGGCCAAGGGAAAAAATACACATACCGCTGTAATCGGGCGAGTTTCTACTTTCAGATGCAATAGGAATTTTTGGGTTAGGTCAATCCGTTCGCGAAATATGGGAGTTTGAAACCAAGAAATGGTAGAGAAGGCAAAAAATTTTTCGCAATTCTGCTGCTCCAAACGCTTAACCAAAATGGACAAGGGAAAAAATACACATACCGCTGTAATCGGGCGAGTTTCTAATTTCAGATGCAATATGAATTTTTGGGTTAGGTCAATCCGTTCGCGAGATATGGGAGTTTGAAGACAAGAAATGGTTGAGAAGGCAAAAAATTTTTCGCAATTCTGAGGCTCCGAACGCTTAACCAGAATGGCCTAGGGAAAAAATACACATACCGTTGTAATCGCGCGAGTTTCTACTTTCAGATGCAATAGGAATTTTTGGGTTAGGTCAATCCGTTCGCGAGATATGGGAGTTTGAAGCTAAGAAATGGTTGAGAAGGCAAAAAATTTTTCGCAATTCTGCTGCTCCAAACGCTTAACCAAAATGGACAAGGGAAAAAATACACATACCGCTGTAATCGGGCGAGTTTCTACTTTCAGATGCAATAGGAATTTTTGGGTTAGGTCAGTCTGTTCGCGAGATATGGGAGTTTGAAGCTAAGATATGGTTGAGAAGACAACAAATTTTTCGCAGTTCTGCTGCTCCAAACGCTTAACCAGAATGGCCTAGGGAAAAAATACACATACCGTTGTAATCGGGCGAGTTTCTACTTTCAGATGCAATAGGAATTTTTGGGTTAGGTCAATCCGTTCGCGAGAGATGGGTGTTTGAAGACAAGAAATGGTTGAGAAGACAACAAATTTTTCGCAGTTCTGCTGCTCCAAACGCTTAACCAGAATGGCCTAGGGAAAAAATACACATACCGTTGTATTCGGGCGAGTTTCTACTTTCAGATGCAATAGGAATTTTTGGGTTAGGTCAATCCGTTCGCGAAATATGGGAGTTTGAAACCAAGAAATGGTAGAGAAGGCAAAAAATTTTTCACAATTCTGCTGCTCCAAACGCTTAACCAGAATGACCAAGGGAAAAAATACACATACCGTTGTAATCGGTCGAGTTTCTACTATCAGATGCAATAGGAATTTTTGGGTTAGGTCAATCCGTTCGCGAGATATGGGAGTTTGAAGACAAGAAATGGTTGAGAAGGCAAAAAATTTTTTGCAATTCTGCTGCTCCAAACGCTTAACCAGAATGGCCTAGGGAAAAAATACACATACCTTTGTAATCGGGCGAGTTTCTACTTTCAGATTGAACAGGAATTTTTGGGTTAGGTCAATCCGTTCGCGAGATATGGGAGTTTGAAGACAAGAAATGGTTGAGAAGGCAAAAAATTTTTCGCAATTCTGCTGCTCCAAACGCTTAACCAAAATGGCCAAGGGAAAAAATACACATACCGCTGTAATCGGGCGAGTTTCTACTTTCAGATGCAATAGGAATTTTTGGGTAAGGTCAGTCTGTTCGCGAGATATGGGAGTTTGAAGCCAAGAAATGGTAGAGAAGGCAAAAAATTTTTCACAATTCTGCTGCTCCAAACGCTTAACCAGAATGGGCTAGGGAAAAAATACACATACCGTTGTAATCGGGCGAGTTTCTAATTTCAGATGCAATATGAATTTTTGGGTTAGGTCAATCCGTTCGCGAGAGATGGGAGTTTGAAGACAAGAAATGGTTGAGAAGGCAAAAAATTTTTCGCAATTCTGCTGCTCCGAACGCTTAACCAGAATGGCCTAGGGAAAAAATATACATACCGTTGTAATCGGGCGAGTTTCTACTTTCAGATGCAACAGAATTTTTGGGTTAGGTCAATCCGTTCGCGAGATATGGGAGTTTGAAACTAAGAAATGGTTGAGAAGGCAAAAAATTTTTCGCAATTCTGCTGCTCCAAACGCTTAACCAAAATGGCCAAGGGAAAAAATACACATACCGCTGTAAGCGGGCGAGTTTCTACTTTCAGATGCAATAGGAATTTTTGGGTTAGGTCAATCCGTTCGCGAGATATGGGAGTTTGAAGCTAAGAAATGGTTGAGAAGGCAAAAAATTTTTCGCAATTCTGCTGCTCCAAACGCTTAACCAAAATGGACAAGGGAAAAAATACACATACCGCTGTAATCGGGCGAGTTTCTACTTTCAGATGCAATAGGAATTTTTGGGTTAGGTCAGTCTGTTCGCGAGATATGGGAGTTTGAAGCTAAGATATGGTTGAGAAGACAACAAATTTTTCGCAGTTCTGCTGCTCCAAACGCTTAACCAGAATGGCCTAGGGAAAAAATACACATAACGTTGTAATCGGGCGAGTTTCTACTTTCAGATGCAATAGGAATTTTTGGGTTAGGTCAATCCGTTCGCGAGAGATGGGTGTTTGAAGACAAGAAATGGTTGAGAAGGCAAAAAATTTTTCGCAATTCTGCTGCTCCGAACGCTTAACCAGAATGGCCTAGGGAAAAAATACACATACCGTTGTAATCGGGCGAGTTTCTACTTTCAGATGCAACAGGAATTTTTGGTTTAGGTCAATCCGTTCGCGAGATATGGGAGTTTGAAGCTAAGATATGGTTGAGAAGACAACAAATTTTTCGCAGTTCTGCTGCTCCAAACGCTTAACCAGAATGGCCTAGGGAAAAAATACACATACCGTTGTATTCGGGCGAGTTTCTACTTTCAGATGCAATAGGAATTTTTGGGTTAGGTCAATTCGTTCGCGAAATATGGGAGTTTGAAACCAAGAAATGGTAGAGAAGGCAAAAAATTTTTCACAATTCTGCTGC
Source organism: Ptiloglossa arizonensis (assembly GCF_051014685.1). Lineage (NCBI taxonomy): Eukaryota > Metazoa > Arthropoda > Insecta > Hymenoptera > Colletidae > Ptiloglossa > Ptiloglossa arizonensis. Next base: position 193,165 of record NW_027479092.1, read on the forward strand.
TCCAAACGCTTAACCAGAATGGCCAAGGGAAAAAATACACATACCGTTGTTACCGGGCGAGTTTCTACTTTCAGATGCAATAGGAATTTTTGGGTTAGGTCAGTCTGTTCGCGAGATATGGGAGTTTGAAGCCAAGAAATGGTAGAGAAGGCAAAAAATTTTTCACAATTCTGCTGCTCCAAACGCTTAACCAGAAAGGGCTAGGGAAAAAATACACATACCGTTGTAATCGGGCGAGTTTCTACTTTCAGATGCCATAGGAATTTTTGGGTTAGGTCAGTCCGTTCGCGAAATATGGGAGTTTGAAACCAAGAAATGGTAGAGAAGGCAAAAAATTTTTCACAATTCTGCTGCTCCAAACGCTTAACCAGAATGGCCAAGGGAAAAAATACACATACCGTTGTTACCGGGCGAGTTTCTACTTTCAGATGCAATAGGAATTTTTGGGTTAGGTCAGTCTGTTCGCGAGATATGGGAGTTTGAAGCCAAGAAATGGTAGAGAAGGCAAAAAATTTTTCACAATTCTGCTGCTCCAAGCGCTTAACCAGAATGGGCTAGGGAAAAAATCCACATACCGTTGTAATCGGGCGAGTTTCTACTTTCAGATGCAATAGGAATTTTTGGGTTAGGTCAGTCTGTTCGCGAGATATGGGAGTTTGAAGCCAAGAAATGGTAGAGAAGGCAAAAAATTTTTCACAATTCTGCTGCTCCAAACGCTTAACCAGAATGGCCAAGGGAAAAAATACACATACCGTTGTTACCGGGCGAGTTTCTACTTTCAGATGCAATAGGAATTTTTGGGTTAGGTCAATCCGTTCGCGAGATATAGGAGTTTGAAGACAAGAAATGGTTGAGAAGGCAAAAAATTTTTCGCAATTCTGAGGCTCCGAACGCTTAACCAGAATGGCCTAGGGAAAAAATACACATACCGTTGTAATCGGGCGAGTTTCTACTTTCAGATGCAATAGGAATTTTTGGGTTAGGTCAATCCGTTCACGAGATATGGCAGTTTGAAGCCAAGAAATGGTTGAGAAGGCAAAAAATTTTTCGCAATTCTGCTGCTCCAAACGCTTAACCAGAACGGCCTAAGGAAAAAATACACATACCGTTGTAATCGGGCGAGTTTCTACTTTCAGATGCAATAGGAATTTTTGGGTTAGGTCAGTCTGTTCGCGAGATATGGGAGTTTGAAGCCAAGAAATGGTTGAGAAGGCAAAAAATTTTTCGCAAATCTGCTGCTCCGAACGCTTAACCAGAATGGCCTAGGGAAAAAATACACATACCGTTGTAATCGGGCGAGTTTCTACTTTCAGATGCAATAGGAATTTTTGGGTTAGGTCAATCTGTTTGCGAGATATGGGAGTTTGAAGACAAGAAATGGTTGAGAAGGCAAAAAATTTTTCGCAATTCTGCTGCTTCAAACGCTTAACCAGAATGGCCTAGGGAAAAAATACACATACCTTTGTAATCGGGCGAGTTTCTACTTTCAGATGCAACAGGAATTTTTTGGTTAGGTCAATCCGTTCGCGAGATATGGGAGTTTGAAGCTAAGAAATGGTTGAGAAGGCAAAAAATTTTTCGCAGTTCTGCTGCTCCGAACGCTTAACCAGAATGGCCTAGGGAAAAAATACACATACCGTTGTAGTCGGGCGAGTTTCTTCTTTCAGATGCAATAGAAATTTTTGGGTTAGGTCAATCCGTTCGCGAGGTATGGCAGTTTGAAGCCAAGAAATGGTTGAGAAGGCAAAAAATTTTTCGCAATTCTACTGCTCCAAACGCTTAACCAGAACCGCCTAGGGAAAAAATACACATACCGTTGTAATCGGGCGAGTTTCTACTTTCAGATGCAATAGGAATTTTTGGGTTAGGGCAATCCGTTCGCGAGATATGGGAGTTTGAAGACAAGAAATGGTTGGGAAGGCAAAAAATTTTTCGCAATTCTGCTGCTCCAAACGCTTAACCAGAATGGCCTAGGGAAAAAATACACATACCTTTGTAATCGGGCGAGTTTCTACTTTCAGATGCAACAGGAATTTTTGGGTTAGGTCAATCCGTTCGCGATATATGGGAGTTTGAAGCTAAGAAATGGTTGAGAAGGCAAAAAATTTTTCGCAATTCTGCTGCTCCAAACGCTTAACCAAAATGGCCAAGGGAAAAAACACACATACCGCTGTAATCGGGCGAGTTTCTACTTTCAGATGCAATAGGAATTTTTGGGTTAGGTCAGTCTGTTCGCGAGATATGGGAGTTTGAAGCCAAGAAATGGTAGAGAAGGCAAAAAATTTTTCACAATTCTGCTGCTCCAAACGCTTAACCAGAATGGGCTAGGGAAAAAATACACATACCGTTGTAATCGGGCGAGTTTCTACTTTCAGATGCAATAGGAATTTTTGGGTTAAGTCAATCCGTTCGCGAGATATGGGAGTTTGAAGACAAGAAATGGTTGAGAAGGCAAAAAATTTTTCGCAATTCTGAGGCTCCGAACGCTTAACCAGAATGGCCTAGGGAAAAAATACACATACCGTTGTAATCGGGCGAGTTTCTACTTTCAGATGCAATAGGAATTTTTGGGTTAGGTCAATCCGTTCGCGAGATATGGGAGTTTGAAGACAAGAAATGGTTGAGAAGGCAAAAAATTTTTCGCAATTCTGCTGCTTCAAACGCTTAACCAGAATGGCCTAGGGAAAAAATACACATACCTTTGTAATCGGGCGAGTTTCTACTTTCAGATGCAACAGGAATTTTTTGGTTAGGTCAATCCGTTCGCGAGATATGGGAGTTTGAAGCTAAGAAATGGTTGAGAAGGCAAAAAATTTTTCGCAATTCTGCTGCTCCAAACGCTTAACCAGAATGGCCTAGGGAAAAAATACACATACCGTTGTAGTCGGGCGAGTTTCTACTTTCAGATGCAATAGGAATTTTTGGGTTAGGTCAATCCGTTCGCGAGATATGGCAGTTGAAACCAAGAAATGGTTGAGAAGGCAAAAAATTTTTCGCAATTCTGCTGCTCCAAACGCTTAACCAGAATGGCCTAGGGAAAAAATACACATACCGTTGTAATTGGGCGAGTTTCTACTTTCAGATGCAATAGGAATTTTTGGGTTAGGTCAATCCGTTCGCGAGATATGGGAGTTTGAAGCCAAGAAATGGTAGAGAAGGCAAAAAATTTTTCACAATTCTGCTGCTCCAAACGCTTAACCAGAATGGCCTAGGGAAAAAATACACCTACCGTTGTAGTCGGGCGAGTTTCTACTTTCAGATGCAATAGGAATTTTTGGGTTAGGTCAATCCGTTCGCGAGATATGGCAGTTTGAAGCCAAGAAATGGTTGAGAAGGCAAAAAAATTTTCGCAATTCTGCAGCTCCAAACGCTTAACCAGAACGGCCTAAGGAAAAAATACACATACCGTTGTAATCGGGCGAGTTTCTACTTTCAGATGCAATAGGAATTTTTGGGTTAGGTGAGTCTGTTCGCGAGATATGGGAGTTTGAAGCCAAGAAATGGTTGAGAAGGCAAAAAATTTTTCGCAAATCTGCTGCTCCGAACGCTTAACCAGAATGGCCTAGGGAAAAAATACACATACCGTTGTAATCGGGCGAGTTTCTACTTTCAGATGCAATAGGAATTTTTGGGTTAGGTCAATCCGTTCGCGAGATACGGGAGTTTGAAGACAAGAAATGGTTGAGAAGGCAAAAAATTTTTCGCAATTCTGCTGCTCCAAACGCTTAACCAGAATGGGCTAGGGAAAAAATACACATACCGTTGTAATCGGGCGAGTTTCTACTTTCAGATGCAATAGGAATTTTTGGGTTAGGTCAATCCGTTCGCGAGATATAGGAGTTTGAAGACAAGAAATGGTTGAGAAGGCAAAAAATTTTTCGCAATTCTGAGGCTCCGAACGCTTAACCAGAATGGCCTAGGGAAAAAATACACATACCGTTGTAATCGGGCGAGTTTCTACTTTCAGATGCAATAGGAATTTTTTGGGTTAGGTCAATCCGTTCACGAGATATGGCAGTTTGAAGCCAAGAAATGGTTGAGAAGGCAAAAAATTTTTCGCAATTCTGCTGCTCCAAACGCTTAACCAGAACGGCCTAAGGAAAAAATACACATACCGTTGTAATCGGGCGAGTTTCTACTTTCAGATGCAATAGGAATTTTTGGGTTAGGTCAGTCTGTTCGCGAGATATGGGAGTTTGAAGCCAAGAAATGGTTGAGAAGGCAAAAAATTTTTCGCAAATCTGCTGCTCCGAACGCTTAACCAGAATGGCCTAGGGAAAAAATACACATACCGTTGTAATCGGGCGAGTTTCTACTTTCAGATGCAATAGGAATTTTTGGGTTAGGTCAATCCGTTCGCGAGGTATGGCAGTTTGAAGCCAAGAAATGGTTGAGAAGGCAAAAAATTTTTCGCAATTCTGCTGCTTCAAACGCTTAACCAGAATGGCCTAGGGAAAAAATACACATACCTTTGTAATCGGGCGAGTTTCTACTTTCAGATGCAACAGGAATTTTCTGGTTAGGTCAATCCGTTCGCGAGATATGGGAGTTTGAAGCTAAGAAATGGTTGAGAAGGCAAAAAATTTTTCGCAGTTCTGCTGCTCCGAACGCTTAACCAGAATGGCCTAGGGAAAAAATACACATACCGTTGTAGTCGGGCGAGTTTCTACTTTCAGATGCAATAGAAATTTTTGGGTTAGGTCAATCCGTTCGCGAGGTATGGCAGTTTGAAGCCAAGAAATGGTTGAGAAGGCAAAAAATTTTTCGCAATTCTACTGCTCCAAACGCTTAACCAGAACCGCCTAGGGAAAAAATACACATACCGTTGTAATCGGGCGAGTTTCCTACTTTCAGATGCAATAGGAATTTTTGGGTTAGGGCAATCCGTTCGCGAGATATGGGAGTTTGAAGACAAGAAATGGTTGGGAAGGCAAAAAATTTTCGCAATTCTGCTGCTCCAAACGCTTAACCAGAATGGCCTAGGGAAAAAATACACATACCTTTGTAATCGGGCGAGTTTCTACTTTCAGATGCAACAGGAATTTTTGGTTAGGTCAATCCGTTCGCGATATATGGGAGTTTGAAGCTAAGAAATGGTTGAGAAGGCAAAAAATTTTTCGCAATTCTGCTGCTCCAAACGCTTAACCAAAATGGCCAAGGGAAAAAACACACATACCGCTGTAATCGGGCGAGTTTCTACTTTCAGATGCAATAGGAATTTTTGGGTTAGGTCAGTCTGTTCGCGAGATATGGGAGTTTGAAGCAAGAAATGGTAGAGAAGGCAAAAAATTTTTCACAATTCTGCTGCTCCAAACGCTTAACCAGAATGGGCTAGGGAAAAAATACACATACCGTTGTAATCGGGCGAGTTTCTACTTTCAGATGCAATAGGAATTTTTGGGTTAGGTCAATCCGTTCGCGAGATATGGGAGTTTGAAGACAAGAAATGGTTGAGAAGGCAAAAAATTTTTCGCAATTCTGAGGCTCCGAACGCTTAACCAGAATGGGCTAGGGAAAAAATCCACATACGTTGTAATCGGCGAGTTTCTACTTTCAGATGCAATAGGAATTTTTGGGTTAGGTCAGTCTGTTCGCGAGATATGGGAGTTTGAAGCCAAGAAATGGTAGAGAAGGCAAAAAATTTTTCACAATTCTGCTGCTCCAAACGCTTAACCAGAATGGCCAAGGGAAAAAATACACATACCGTTGTTAGCGGGCGAGTTTCTACTTTCAGATGCAATAGGAATTTTTGGGTTAGGTCAATCCGTTCGCGAGATATGGGAGTTTGAAGACAAGAAATGGTTGAGAAGGCAAAAAATTTTTCGCATTTCTGCTGCTCCAAACGCTTAACCAGAATGGCCTAGGGAGAAAATACACATACCTTTGTAATCGGGCGAGTTTCTACTTTCAGATTGAACAGGAATTTTTGGGTTAGGTCAATCCGTTCGCGAGATATGGGAGTTTTAAGCTAAGATATGGTTGAGAAGACAACAAATTTTTCGCAGTTCTGCTGCTCCAAACGCTTAACCAGAATGGCCTAGGGAAAAAATACACATACCGTTGTAATCGGGCGAGTTTCTACGTTCAGATGCAATGGGAATTTTTGGGTTCGGTCAATCCGTTCGCGAGATATGGGAGTTTGAAGCCAAGAAATGGTAGAGAAGGCAAAAAATTTTTCACAATTCTGCTGCTCCAAACGCTTAACCAGAATGGCCAAGGGAAAAAATACACATACCGTTGTAATCGGGCGAGTTTCTACTTTCAGATGCAATAGGAATTTTTGGGTTAGGTCAATCCGTTCGCGAGATATGGGAGTTTGAAGACAAGAAATGGTTGAGAAGGCAAAAAATTTTTCGCAATTCTGCTGCTCCAAACGCTTAACCAGAATGGGCTAGGGAAAAAATACACATACCGTTGTAATCGGGCGAGTTTCTACTTTCAGATGCAATAGGAATTTTTGGGTTAGGTCAATCCGTTCGCGAGATATAGGAGTTTGAAGACAAGAAATGGTTGAGAAGGCAAAAAATTTTTCGCAATTCTGAGGCTCCGAACGCTTAACCAGAATGGCCTAGGGAAAAAATACACATACCGTTGTAATCGGGCGAGTTTCTACTTTCAGATGCAATAGGAATTTTTGGGTTAGGTCAATCCGTTCACGAGATATGGCAGTTTGAAGCCAAGAAATGGTTGAGAAGGCAAAAAATTTTTCGCAATTCTGCTGCTCCAAACGCTTAACCAGAACGGCCTAAGGAAAAAATACACATACCGTTGTAATCGGGCGAGTTTCTACTTTCAGATGCAATAGGAATTTTTGGGTTAGGTCAGTCTGTTCGCGAGATATGGGAGTTTGAAGCCAAGAAATGGTTGAGAAGGCAAAAAATTTTTCGCAAATCTGCTGCTCCGAACGCTTAACCAGAATGGCCTAGGGAAAAAATACACATACCGTTGTAATCGGGCGAGTTTCTACTTTCAGATGCAATAGGAATTTTTGGGTTAGGTCAATCTGTTTGCGAGATATGGGAGTTTGAAGACAAGAAATGGTTGAGAAGGCAAAAAATTTTTCGCAATTCTGCTGCTTCAAACGCTTAACCAGAATGGCCTAGGGAAAAAATACACATACCTTTGTAATCGGGCGAGTTTCTACTTTCAGATGCAACAGGAATTTTTTGGTTAGGTCAATCCGTTCGCGAGATATGGGAGTTTGAAGCTAAGAAATGGTTGAGAAGGCAAAAAATTTTTCGCAGTTCTGCTGCTCCGAACGCTTAACCAGAATGGCCTAGGGAAAAAATACACATACCGTTGTAGTCGGGCGAGTTTCTTCTTTCAGATGCAATAGAAATTTTTGGGTTAGGTCAATCCGTTCGCGAGGTATGGCAGTTTGAAGCCAAGAAATGGTTGAGAAGGCAAAAAATTTTTCGCAATTCTACTGCTCCAAACGCTTAACCAGAACCGCCTAGGGAAAAAATACACATACCGTTGTAATCGGGCGAGTTTCTACTTTCAGATGCAATAGGAATTTTTGGGTTAGGGCAATCCGTTCGCGAGATATGGGAGTTTGAAGACAAGAAATGGTTGGGAAGGCAAAAAATTTTTCGCAATTCTGCTGCTCCAAACGCTTAACCAGAATGGCCTAGGGAAAAAATACACATACCTTTGTAATCGGGCGAGTTTCTACTTTCAGATGCAACAGGAATTTTTGGGTTAGGTCAATCCGTTCGCGATATATGGGAGTTTGAAGCTAAGAAATGGTTGAGAAGGCAAAAAATTTTTCGCAATTCTGCTGCTCCAAACGCTTAACCAAAATGGCCAAGGGAAAAAACACACATACCGCTGTAATCGGGCGAGTTTCTACTTTCAGATGCAATAGGAATTTTTGGGTTAGGTCAGTCTGTTCGCGAGATATGGGAGTTTGAAGCCAAGAAATGGTAGAGAAGGCAAAAAATTTTTCACAATTCTGCTGCTCCAAACGCTTAACCAGAATGGGCTAGGGAAAAAATACACATACCGTTGTAATCGGGCGAGTTTCTACTTTCAGATGCAATAGGAATTTTTGGGTTAAGTCAATCCGTTCGCGAGATATGGGAGTTTGAAGACAAGAAATGGTTGAGAAGGCAAAAAATTTTTCGCAATTCTGAGGCTCCGAACGCTTAACCAGAATGGCCTAGGGAAAAAATACACATACCGTTGTAATCGGGCGAGTTTCTACTTTCAGATGCAATAGGAATTTTTGGGTTAGGTCAATCCGTTCGCGAGATATGGGAGTTTGAAGACAAGAAATGGTTGAGAAGGCAAAAAATTTTTCGCAATTCTGCTGCTTCAAACGCTTAACCAGAATGGCCTAGGGAAAAAATACACATACCTTTGTAATCGGGCGAGTTTCTACTTTCAGATGCAACAGGAATTTTTTGGTTAGGTCAATCCGTTCGCGAGATATGGGAGTTTGAAGCTAAGAAATGGTTGAGAAGGCAAAAAATTTTTCGCAATTCTGCTGCTCCAAACGCTTAACCAGAATGGCCTAGGGAAAAAATACACATACCGTTGTAGTCGGGCGAGTTTCTACTTTCAGATGCAATAGGAATTTTTGGGTTAGGTCAATCCGTTCGCGAGATATGGCAGTTGAAACCAAGAAATGGTTGAGAAGGCAAAAAATTTTTCGCAATTCTGCTGCTCCAAACGCTTAACCAGAATGGCCTAGGGAAAAAATACACATACCGTTGTAATTGGGCGAGTTTCTACTTTCAGATGCAATAGGAATTTTTGGGTTAGGTCAATCCGTTCGCGAGATATGGGAGTTTGAAGCCAAGAAATGGTAGAGAAGGCAAAAAATTTTTCACAATTCTGCTGCTCCAAACGCTTAACCAGAATGGCCTAGGGAAAAAATACACCTACCGTTGTAGTCGGGCGAGTTTCTACTTTCAGATGCAATAGGAATTTTTGGGTTAGGTCAATCCGTTCGCGAGATATGGCAGTTTGAAGCCAAGAAATGGTTGAGAAGGCAAAAAAATTTTCGCAATTCTGCAGCTCCAAACGCTTAACCAGAACGGCCTAAGGAAAAAATACACATACCGTTGTAATCGGGCGAGTTTCTACTTTCAGATGCAATAGGAATTTTTGGGTTAGGTGAGTCTGTTCGCGAGATATGGGAGTTTGAAGCCAAGAAATGGTTGAGAAGGCAAAAAATTTTTCGCAAATCTGCTGCTCCGAACGCTTAACCAGAATGGCCTAGGGAAAAAATACACATACCGTTGTAATCGGGCGAGTTTCTACTTTCAGATGCAATAGGAATTTTTGGGTTAGGTCAATCCGTTCGCGAGATACGGGAGTTTGAAGACAAGAAATGGTTGAGAAGGCAAAAAATTTTTCGCAATTCTGCTGCTCCAAACGCTTAACCAGAATGGGCTAGGGAAAAAATACACATACCGTTGTAATCGGGCGAGTTTCTACTTTCAGATGCAATAGGAATTTTTGGGTTAGGTCAATCCGTTCGCGAGATATAGGAGTTTGAAGACAAGAAATGGTTGAGAAGGCAAAAAATTTTTCGCAATTCTGAGGCTCCGAACGCTTAACCAGAATGGCCTAGGGAAAAAATACACATACCGTTGTAATCGGGCGAGTTTCTACTTTCAGATGCAATAGGAATTTTTGGGTTAGGTCAATCCGTTCACGAGATATGGCAGTTTGAAGCCAAGAAATGGTTGAGAAGGCAAAAAATTTTTCGCAATTCTGCTGCTCCAAACGCTTAACCAGAACGGCCTAAGGAAAAAATACACATACCGTTGTAATCGGGCGAGTTTCTACTTTCAGATGCAATAGAAATTTTTGGGTTAGGTCAATCCGTTCGCGAGGTATGGCAGTTTGAAGCCAAGAAATGGTTGAGAAGGCAAAAAATTTTTCGCAATTCTACTGCTCCAAACGCTTAACCAGAACCGCCTAGGGAAAAAATACACATACCGTTGTAATCGGGCGAGTTTCTACTTTCAGATGCAATAGGAATTTTTGGGTTAGGGCAATCCGTTCGCGAGATATGGGAGTTTGAAGACAAGAAATGGTTGGGAAGGCAAAAAATTTTTCGCAATTCTGCTGCTCCAAACGCTTAACCAGAATGGCCTAGGGAAAAAATACACATACCTTTGTAATCGGGCGAGTTTCTACTTTCAGATGCAACAGGAATTTTTGGGTTAGGTCAATCCGTTCGCGATATATGGGAGTTTGAAGCTAAGAAATGGTTGAGAAGGCAAAAAATTTTTCGCAATTCTGCTGCTCCAAACGCTTAACCAAAATGGCCAAGGGAAAAAACACACATACCGCTGTAATCGGGCGAGTTTCTACTTTCAGATGCAATTGGAATTTTTGGGTTAGGTCAGTCTGTTCGCGAGATATGGGAGTTTGAAGCCAAGAAATGGTAGAGAAGGCAAAAAATTTTTCACAATTCTGCTGCTCCAAACGCTTAACCAGAATGGGCTAGGGAAAAAATACACATACCGTTGTAATCGGGCGAGTTTCTACTTTCAGATGCAATAGGAATTTTTGGGTTAGGACAATCCGTTCGCGAGATATGGGAGTTTGAAGACAAGAAATGGTTGAGAAGGCAAAAAATTTTTCGCAATTCTGAGGCTCCGAACGCTTAACCAGAATGGCCTAGGGAAAAAATACACATACCGTTGTAATCGGGCGAGTTTCTACTTTCAGATGCAATAGGAATTTTTGGGTTAGGTCAATCCGTTCGCGAGATATGGGAGTTTGAAGACAAGAAATGGTTGAGAAGGCAAAAAATTTTTCGCAATTCTGCTGCTTCAAACGCTTAACCAGAATGGCCTAGGGAAAAAATACACATACCTTTGTAATCGGGCGAGTTTCTACTTTCAGATGCAACAGGAATTTTTTGGTTAGGTCAATCCGTTCGCGAGATATGGGAGTTTGAAGCTAAGAAATGGTTGCGAAGGCAAAAAATTTTTCGCAATTCTGCTGCTCCAAACGCTTAACCAGAATGGCCTAGGGAAAAAATACACATACCGTTGTAGTCGGGCGAGTTTCTACTTTCAGATGCAATAGGAATTTTTGGGTTAGGTCAATCCGTTCGCGAGATATGGCAGTTGAAACCAAGAAATGGTTGAGAAGGCAAAAAATTTTTCGCAATTCTGCTGCTCCAAACGCTTAACCAGAATGGCCTAGGGAAAAAATACACATACCGTTGTAATTGGGCGAGTTTCTACTTTCAGATGCAATAGGAATTTTTGGGTTAGGTCAATCCGTTCGCGAGATATGGGAGTTTGAAGCCAAGAAATGGTAGAGAAGGCAAAAAATTTTTCACAATTCTGCTGCTCCAAACGCTTAACCAGAATGGCCTAGGGAAAAAATACACCTACCGTTGTAGTCGGGCGAGTTTCTACTTTCAGATGCAATAGGAATTTTTGGGTTAGGTCAATCCGTTCGCGAGATATGGCAGTTTGAAGCCAAGAAATGGTTGAGAAGGCAAAAAAATTTTCGCAATTCTGCAGCTCCAAACGCTTAACCAGAACGGCCTAAGGAAAAAATACACATACCGTTGTAATCGGGCGAGTTTCTACTTTCAGATGCAATAGGAATTTTTGGGTTAGGTGAGTCTGTTCGCGAGATATGGGAGTTTGAAGCCAAGAAATGGTTGAGAAGGCAAAAAATTTTTCGCAAATCTGCTGCTCCGAACGCTTAACCAGAATGGCCTAGGGAAAAAATACACATACCGTTGTAATCGGGCGAGTTTCTACTTTCAGATGCAATAGGAATTTTTGGGTTAGTTCAATCTGTTTGCGAGATATGGGAGTTTGAAGACAAGAAATGGTTGAGAAGGCAAAAAATTTTTCGCAATTCTGCTGCTTCAAACGCTTAACCAGAATGGCCTAGGGAAAAAATACACATACCTTTGTAATCGGGCGAGTTTCTACTTTCAGATGCAACAGGAATTTTTTGGTTAGGTCAATCCGTTCGCGAGATATGGGAGTTTGAAGCTAAGAAATGGTTGAGAAGGCAAAAAATTTTTCGCAGTTCTGCTGCTCCGAACGCTTAACCAGAATGGCTTAGGGAAAAAATACACATACCGTTGTAGTCGGGCGAGTTTCTACTTTCAGATGCAATAGAAATTTTTGGGTTAGGTCAATCCGTTCGCGAGGTATGGCAGTTTGAAGCCAAGAAATGGTTGAGAAGGCAAAAAATTTTTCGCAATTCTGCTGCTCCAAACGCTTAACCAGAACCGCCTAGGGAAAAAATACACATACCGTTGTAATCGGGCGAGTTTCTACTTTCAGATGCAATAGCAATTTTTGGGTTAGGTCAATCCGTTCGCGAGATATGGGAGTTTGAAGCTAAGAAATGGTTGAGAAGGCAAAAAATTTTTCGCAATTCTGCTGCTCCAAACGCTTAACCAAAATGGCCAAGGGAAAAAACACACATACCGCTGTAATCGGGCGAGTTTCTACTTTCAGATGCAATAGGAATTTTTGGGTTAGGTCAGTCTGTTCGCGAGATATGGGAGTTTGAAGCCAAGAAATGGTAGAGAAGGCAAAAAATTTTTCACAATTCTGCTGCTCCAAACGCTTAACCAGAATGGGCTAGGGAAAAAATACACATACCGTTGTAATCGGGCGAGTTTCTACTTTCAGATGCAATAGGAATTTTTGGGTTAGGTCAATCCGTTCGCGAGATATGGGAGTTTGAAGACAAGAAATGGTTGAGAAGGCAAAAAATTTTTCGCAATTCTGAGGCTCCGAACGCTTAACCAGAATGGCCTAGGGAAAAAATACACATACCGTTGTAATCGGGCGAGTTTCTACTTTCAGATGCAATAGGAATTTTTGGGTTAGGTCAATCCGTTCGCGAGATATGGGAGTTTGAAGACAAGAAATGGTTGAGAAGGCAAAAAATTTTTCGCAATTCTGCTGCTTCAAACGCTTAACCAGAATGGCCTAGGGAAAAAATACACATACCTTTGTAATCGGGCGAGTTTCTACTTTCAGATGCAACAGGAATTTTTTGGTTAGGTCAATCCGTTCGCGAGATATGGGAGTTTGAAGCTAAGAAATGGTTGAGAAGGCAAAAAATTTTTCGCAATTCTGCTGCTCCAAACGCTTAACCAGAATGGCCTAGGGAAAAAATACACATACCGTTGTAGTCGGGCGAGTTTCTACTTTCAGATGCAATAGGAATTTTTGGGTTAGGTCAATCCGTTCGCGAGATATGGCAGTTGAAACCAAGAAATGGTTGAGAAGGCAAAAAATTTTTCGCAATTCTGCTGCTCCAAACGCTTAACCAGAATGGCCTAGGGAAAAAATACACATACCGTTGTAATTGGGCGAGTTTCTACTTTCAGATGCAATAGGAATTTTTGGGTTAGGTCAATCCGTTCGCGAGATATGGGAGTTTGAAGCCAAGAAATGGTAGAGAAGGCAAAAAATTTTTCACAATTCTGCTGCTCCAAACGCTTAACCAGAATGGCCTAGGGAAAAAATACACCTACCGTTGTAGTCGGGCGAGTTTCTACTTTCAGATGCAATAGGAATTTTTGGGTTAGGTCAATCCGTTCGCGAGATATGGCAGTTTGAAGCCTAGAAATGGTTGAGAAGGCAAAAAAATTTTCGCAATTCTGCAGCTCCAAACGCTTAACCAGAACGGCCTAAGGAAAAAATACACATACCGTTGTAATCGGGCGAGTTTCTACTTTCAGATGCAATAGGAATTTTTGGCTTAGGTGAGTCTGTTCGCGAGATATGGGAGTTTGAAGCCAAGAAATGGTTGAGAAGGCAAAAAATTTTTCGCAAATCTGCTGCTCCGAACGCTTAACCAGAATGGCCTAGGGAAAAAATACACATACCGTTGTAATCGGGCGAGTTTCTACTTTCAGATGCAATAGGAATTTTTGGGTTAGTTCAATCTGTTTGCGAGATATGGGAGTTTGAAGACAAGAAATGGTTGAGAAGGCAAAAAATTTTTCGCAATTCTGCTGCTTCAAACGCTTAACCAGAATGGCCTAGGGAAAAAATACACATACCTCTGTAATCGGGCGAGTTTCTACTTTCAGATGCAACAGGAATTTTTTGGTTAGGTCAATCCGTTCGCGAGATATGGGAGTTTGAAGCTAAGAAATGGTTGAGAAGGCAAAAAATTTTTCGCAATTCTGCTGCTCCGAACGCTTAACCAGAATGGCCTAGGGAAAAAATACACATACCGTTGTAGTCGGGCGAGTTTCTACTTTCAGATGCAATAGAAATTTTTGGGTTAGGTCAATCCGTTCGCGAGGTATGGCAGTTTGAAGCCAAGAAATGTTTGAGAAGGCAAAAAATTTTTCGCAATTCTGCTGCTCCAAACGCTTAACCAGAACGGCCTAGGGAAAAAATACACATACCGTTGTAATCGGGCGAGTTTCTACTTTCAGATGCAATAGGAATTTTTGGGTTAGGTCAATCCGTTCGCGAGATATGGGAGTTTCAAGACAAGAAATGGTTGAGAAGGCAAAAATTTTTTCGCAATTCTGTTGCTCCAAACGCTTAACTGGAATGGCCTAGGGAAAAAATACACATACCGTTGTAATCGGGCGAGTTTCTACTTTCAGATGCAATAGGAATTTTTGGGTTAGGTCAATCCGTTCGCGAGATATGGGAGATTGAAGCCAAGAAATTGTTGAGAAGGCAAAAAATTTTTCGCAATTCTGCTGCTCCAAACGCTTAACCAGAATGGCCTAGGGAAAAAATACACATACTATACCGTTGTAATCGGGCGAGTTTCTACTTTCAGATGCAATAGGAATTTTTGTGTTAGGTCAATCCGTTCGCGAGATATGGGAGTTTGAAGTCAAGAAATGGTTGAGAAGGCAAACAATTTTTCGCAATTCTGCTGCTCCGAACGCTTAACCAGAATGGCCTAGGGAAAAAATACACATACCGTTGTAATCGGGCGAGTTTCTACTTTCAGATGCAATAGGAATTTTTGGGTTAGGTCAATCCGTTCGCGAGATATGGGAGTTTGAAGTCAAGAAATGGTAGAGAAGGCAAAAAATTTTTCACAATTCTGCTGCTCCAAACGCTTAACCAGAATGGCATAGGGAAAAAATACACATACCGTTGTAATCGGGCGAGTTTCTACTTTCAGATGCAATAGGAATTTTTGGGTTACGTCAATCCGTTCGCGAGATATGGGAGTTTGAAGCTAAGAAATGGTTGAGAAGACAACAAATTTTTCGCACTTCTGCTGCTCCAAACGCTTAACCAGAATGGCCCAGGGAAAAAGTACACATACCGTTGTAATCGGGCGAATTTCTACTTTCAGATGCAATAGGAATTTTTGCGTTAGGTCAATCCGTTCGAGAGATATGGGAGTTTGAAACCAAGAAATGGTAGAGAAGGCAAAAAATTTTTCACAATTCTGCTGCTCCAAACGCTTAGCCAGAATGGCCTAGGGAAAAAATACACATACCGTTGTAGTCGGGCGAGTTTCTACTTTCAGATGCAATAGGAATATTTGGGTTAGGTTAATCCGTTCGCGAGATATGGCAGTTTGAAACCAAGAAATGGTTGAGAAGGCAAAAAATTTTTCGCAATTCTGCTGCTCCAAACGCTTAACCAGAATGGCCTAGGGAAAAAATACACATACCGTTGTAATTGGGCGAGTTTCTACTTTCAGATGCAACAGGAATTTTTGGGTTAGGTCAATCCGTTCGCGAGATATTGGAGTTTGAAGTCAAGAAATGGTAGAGAAGGCAAAAAATTTTTCGCAATTCTGCTGCTCCAAACGCTTAACCAGAACGGCCTAGGGAAAAAATACACATACCGTTGTAATCGGGCGAGTTTCTACTTTCAGATGCAATAGGAATTTTTGGGTTAGGTCAATCCGTTCGCGAGATATGGGAGTTTGAAGACAAGAAATGGTTGGGAAGGCAAAAAATTTTTCGCAATTCTGAGGCTCCGAACGCTTAACCAGAATGGCCTAGGGAAAAAATACACATACCGTTGTAATCGGGCGAGTTTCTACTTTCAGATGCAATAGGAATTTTTGGGTTAGGTCAATCCGTTCGCGAGATATGGGAGTTTCAAGACAAGAAATGGTTGAGAAGGCAAAAATTTTTTCGCAATTCTGCCGCTCCAAACGCTTAACTGGAATGGCCTAGGGAAAAAATACACATACCGTTGTAATCGGGCGAGTTTCTACTTTCAGATGCAATAGGAATTTTTGGGTTAGGTCAATCCGTTCGCGAGATATGGGAGATTGAAGCCAAGAAATTGTTGAGAAGGCAAAAAATTTCTCGCAATTCTGCTGCTCCAAACGCTTAACCAGAATGGCCTAGGGAAAAAATACACATACTATACCGTTGTAATCGGGCGAGTTTCTACTTTCAGATGCAATAGGAATTTTTGTGTTAGGTCAATCCGTTCGCGAGATATGGGAGTTTGAAGTCAAGAAATGGTTGAGAAGGCAAACAATTTTTCGCAATTCTGCTGCTCCGAACGCTTAACCAGAATGGCCTAGGGAAAAAATACACATACTATACCGTTGTAATCGGGCGAGTTTCTACTTTCAGATGCAATAGGAATTTTTGGGTTAGGTCAATCCGTTCGCGAGATATGGGAGTTTGAAGTCAAGAAATGGTTGAGAAGGCAAAAAATTTTTCGCAATTCTGCTGCTTCAAACGCTTAACCAGAATGGCCTAGGGAAAAAATACACATACCGTTGTAATCGGGCGAGTTTCTACTTTCAGATGCAATAGGAATTTTTGGGTTAGGTCAATCCGTTCGCGAGATATTGGAGTTTGAAGTCAAGAAATGGTAGAGAAGGCAAAAAATTTTTCGCAATTCTGCTGCTCCAAACGCTTAACCAGAACGGCCTAGGGAAAAAATACACATACCGTTGTAATCGGGCGAGTTTCTACTTTCAGATGCAATAGGAATTTTTGGGTTAGGTCAATCCGTTCGCGAGATATGGGAGTTTCAAGACAAGAAATGGTTGAGAAGGCAAAAATTTTTTCGCAATTCTGCCGCTCCAAACGCTTAACTGGAATGGCCTAGGGAAAAAATACACATACCGTTGTAATCGGGCGAGTTTCTACTTTCAGATGCAATAGGAATTTTTGGGTTAGGTCAATCCGTTCGCGAGATATGGGAGATTGAAGCCAAGAAATTGTTGAGAAGGCAAAAAATTTCTCGCAATTCTGCTGCTCCAAACGCTTAACCAGAATGGCCTAGGGAAAAAATACACATACTATACCGTTGTAATCGGGCGAGTTTCTACTTTCAGATGCAATAGGAATTTTTGTGTTAGGTCAATCCGTTCGCGAGATATGGGAGTTTGAAGTCAAGAAATGGTTGAGAAGGCAAACAATTTTTCGCAATTCTGCTGCTCCGAACGCTTAACCAGAATGGCCTAGGGAAAAAATACACATACTATACCGTTGTAATCGGGCGAGTTTCTACTTTCAGATGCAATAGGAATTTTTGGGTTAGGTCAATCCGTTCGCGAGATATGGGAGTTTGAAGTCAAGAAATGGTAGAGAAGGCAAAAAATTTTTCACAATTCTGCTGCTCCAAACGCTTAACCAGAATGGCATAGGGAAAAAATACACATACCGTTGTAATCGGGCGAGTTTCTACTTTCAGATGCAATAGGAATTTTTGGGTTACGTCAATCCGTTCGCGAGATATGGGAGTTTGAAGCTAAGAAATGGTTGAGAAGACAACAAATTTTTCGCACTTCTGCTGCTCCAAACGCTTAACCAGAATGGCCCAGGGAAAAAGTACACATACCGTTGTAATCGGGCGAATTTCTACTTTCAGATGCAATAGGAATTTTTGCGTTAGGTCAAGCCGTTCGAGAGATATGGGAGTTTGAAACCAAGAAATGGTAGAGAAGGCAAAAAATTTTTCACAATTCTGCTGCTCCAAACGCTTAGCCAGAATGGCCTAGGGAAAAAATACACATACCGTTGTAGTCGGGCGAGTTTCTACTTTCAGATGCAATAGGAATTTTTGGGTTAGGTTAATCCGTTCGCGAGATATGGCAGTTTGAAACCAAGAAATGGTTGAGAAGGCAAAAAATTTTTCGCAATTCTGCTGCTCCAAACGCTTAACCAGAATGGCCTAGGGAAAAAATACACATACCGTTGTAATTGGGCGAGTTTCTACTTTCAGATGCAATAGGAATTTTTGGGTTAGGTCAATCCGTTCGCGAGATATTGGAGTTTGAAGTCAAGAAATGGTAGAGAAGGCAAAAAATTTTTCGCAATTCTGCTGCTCCAAACGCTTAACCAGAACGGCCTAGGGAAAAAATACACATACCGTTGTAATCGGGCGAGTTTCTACTTTCAGATGCAATAGGAATTTTTGGGTTAGGTCAATCCGTTCGCGAGATATGGGAGTTTGAAGACAAGAAATGGTTGGGAAGGCAAAAAATTTTTCGCATTTCTGCTGCTCCAAACGCTTAACCAGAATGGCCTAGGGAAAAAATACACATACCTTTGTAATCGGGCGAGTTTCTACTTTCAGATGCAACAGGAATTTTTGGGTTAGGTCAATCCGTTCGCGATATATGGGAGTTTGAAGCTAAGAAATGGTTGAGAAGGCAAAAAATTTTTCGCAATTCTGCTGCTCCAAACGCTTAACCAAAATGGCCAAGGGAAAAAACACACATACCGCTGTAATCGGGCGAGTTTCTACTTTCAGATGCAATAGGAATTTTTGGGTTAGTTCAATCTGTTTGCGAGATATGGGAGTTTGAAGACAAGAAATGGTTTTAGAAGGCAAAAAATTTTTCGCAATTCTGCTGCTTCAAACGCTTAACCAGAATGGCCTAGGGAAAAAATACACATAGCTCTGTAATCGGGCGAGTTTCTACTTTCAGATGCAACAGGAATTTTTTGGTTAGGTCAATCCGTTCGCGAGATATGGGAGTTTGAAGCTAAGAAATGGTTGAGAACGCAAAAAATTTTTCGCAATTCTGCTGCTCCGAACGCTTAACCAGAATGGCCTAGGGAAAAAATACACATACCGTTGTAGTCGGGCGAGTTTCTACTTTCAGATGCAACAGGAATTTTTTGGTTAGGTCAATCCGTTCGCGAGATATGGGAGTTTGAAGCTAAGAAATGGTTGAGAACGCAAAAAATTTTTCGCAATTCTGCTGCTCCGAACGCTTAACCAGAATGGCCTAGGGAAAAAATACACATACCGTTGTAGTCGGGCGAGTTTCTACTTTCAGATGCAATAGAAATTTTTGGGTTAGGTCAATCCGTTCGCGAGGTATGGCAGTTTGAAGCCAAGAAATGTTTGAGAAGGCAAAAAATTTTTCGCAATTCTGCTGCTCCAAACGCTTAACCAGAACGGCCTAGGGAAAAAATACACATACCGTTGTAATCGGGCGAGTTTCTACTTTCAGATGCAATAGGAATTTTTGGGTTAGGTCAATCCGTTCGCGAGATATGGGAGTTTCAAGACAAGAAATGGTTGAGAAGGCAAAAATTTTTTCGCAATTCTGCTGCTCCAAACGCTTAACTGGAATGGCCTAGGGAAAAAATACACATACCGTTGTAATCGGGCGAGTTTCTACTTTCAGATGCAATAGGAATTTTTGGGTTAGGTCAATCCGTTCGCGAGATATGGGAGATTGAAGCCAAGAAATTGTTGAGAAGGCAAAAAATTTTTCGCAATTCTGCTGCTCCAAACGCTTAACCAGAATGGCCTAGGGAAAAAATACACATACTATACCGTTGTAATCGGGCGAGTTTCTACTTTCAGATGCAATAGGAATTTTTGTGTTAGGTCAATCCGTTCGCGAGATATGGGAGTTTGAAGTCAAGAAATGGTTGAGAAGGCAAAAATTTTTTCGCAATTCTGCTGCTCCAAACGCTTAACTGGAATGGCCTAGGGAAAAAATACACATACCGTTGTAATCGGGCGAGTTTCTACTTTCAGATGCAATAGGAATTTTTGGGTTAGGTCAATCCGTTCGCGAGATATGGGAGTTTGAAGTCAAGAAATGGTTGAGAAGGCAAAAAATTTTTCGCAATTCTGCTGCTTCAAACGCTTAACCAGAATGGCCTAGGGAAAAAATACACATACCGTTGTAATCGGGCGAGTTTCTACTTTCAGATGCAATAGGAATTTTTGGGTTAGGTCAATCCGTTCGCGAGATATGGGAGTTTGAAGTCAAGAAATGGTAGAGAAGGCAAAAAATTTTTCACAATTCTGCTGCTCCAAACGCTTAACCAGAATGGCATAGGGAAAAAATACACATACCGTTGTAATCGGGCGAGTTTCTACTTTCAGATGCAATAGGAATTTTTGGGTTACGTCAATCCGTTCGCGAGATATGGGAGTTTGAAGCTAAGAAATGGTTGAGAAGACAACAAATTTTTCGCACTTCTGCTGCTCCAAACGCTTAACCAGAATGGCCCAGGGAAAAAGTACACATACCGTTGTAATCGGGCGAATTTCTACTTTCAGATGCAATAGGAATTTTTGCGTTAGGTCAATCCGTTCGAGAGATATGGGAGTTTGAAACCAAGAAATGGTAGAGAGGGCAAAAAATTTTTCACAATTCTGCTGCTCCAAACGCTTAGCCAGAATGGCCTAGGGAAAAAATACACATACCGTTGTAGTCGGGCGAGTTTCTACTTTCAGATGCAACAGGAATTTTTGGGTTAGGTCAATCCGTTCGCGAGATATTGGAGTTTGAAGTCAAGAAATGGTAGAGAAGGCAAAAAATTTTTCGCAATTCTGCTGCTCCAAACGCTTAACCAGAACGGCCTAGGGAAAAAATACACATACCGTTGTAATCGGGCGAGTTTCTACTTTCAGATGCAATAGGAATTTTTGGGTTAGGTCAATCCGTTCGCGAGATATGGGAGTTTCAAGACAAGAAATGGTTGAGAAGGCAAAAATTTTTTCGCAATTCTGCCGCTCCAAACGCTTAACTGGAATGGCCTAGGGAAAAAATACACATACCGTTGTAATCGGGCGAGTTTCTACTTTCAGATGCAATAGGAATTTTTGGGTTAGGTCAATCCGTTCGCGAGATATGGGAGATTGAAGCCAAGAAATTGTTGAGAAGGCAAAAAATTTCTCGCAATTCTGCTGCTCCAAGCGCTTAACCAGAATGGCCTAGGGAAAAAATACACATACTATACCGTTGTAATCGGGCGAGTTTCTACTTTCAGATGCAATAGGAATTTTTGTGTTAGGTCAATCCGTTCGCGAGATATGGGAGTTTGAAGTCAAGAAATGGTTGAGAAGGCAAACAATTTTGCGCAATTCTGCTGCTCCGAACGCTTAACCAGAATGGCCTAGGGAAAAAATACACATACTATACCGTTGTAATCGGGCGAGTTTCTACTTTCAGATGCAATAGGAATTTTTGGGTTAGGTCAATCCGTTCGCGAGATATGGGAGTTTGAAGTCAAGAAATGGTTGAGAAGGCAAAAAATTTTTCGCAATTCTGCTGCTTCAAACGCTTAACCAGAATGGCCTAGGGAAAAAATACACATACCGTTGTAATCGGGCGAGTTTCTACTTTCAGATGCAATAGGAATTTTTGGGTTAGGTCAATCCGTTCGCGAGATATTGGAGTTTGAAGTCAAGAAATGGTAGAGAAGGCAAAAAATTTTTCGCAATTCTGCTGCTCCAAACGCTTAACCAGAACGGCCTAGGGAAAAAATACACATACCGTTGTAATCGGGCGAGTTTCTACTTTCAGATGCAATAGGAATTTTTGGGTTAGGTCAATCCGTTCGCGAGATATGGGAGTTTGAAGACAAGAAATGGTTGGGAAGGCAAAAAATTTTTCGCAATTCTGAGGCTCCGAACGCTTAACCAGAATGGCCTAGGGAAAAAATACACATACCGTTGTAATCGGGCGAGTTTCTACTTTCAGATGCAATAGGAATTTTTGGGTTAGGTCAATCCGTTCGCGAGATATGGGAGTTTCAAGACAAGAAATGGTTGAGAAGGCAAAAATTTTTTCGCAATTCTGCCGCTCCAAACGCTTAACTGGAATGGCCTAGGGAAAAAATACACATACCGTTGTAATCGGGCGAGTTTCTACTTTCAGATGCAATAGGAATTTTTGGGTTAGGTCAATCCGTTCGCGAGATATGGGAGATTGAAGCCAAGAAATTGTTGAGAAGGCAAAAAATTTCTCGCAATTCTGCTGCTCCAAACGCTTAACCAGAATGGCCTAGGGAAAAAATACACATACTATACCGTTGTAATCGGGCGAGTTTCTACTTTCAGATGCAATAGGAATTTTTGTGTTAGGTCAATCCGTTCGCGAGATATGGGAGTTTGAAGTCAAGAAATGGTTGAGAAGGCAAACAATTTTTCGCAATTCTGCTGCTCCGAACGCTTAACCAGAATGGCCTAGGGAAAAAATACACATACTATACCGTTGTAATCGGGCGAGTTTCTACTTTCAGATGCAATAGGAATTTTTGGGTTAGGTCAATCCGTTCGCGAGATATGGGAGTTTGAAGTCAAGAAATGGTTGAGAAGGCAAAAAATTTTTCGCAATTCTGCTGCTTCAAACGCTTAACCAGAATGGCCTAGGGAAAAAATACACATACCGTTGTAATCGGGCGAGTTTCTACTTTCAGATGCAATAGGAATTTTTGGGTTAGGTCAATCCGTTCGCGAGATATGGGAGTTTGAAGTCAAGAAATGGTAGAGAAGGCAAAAAATTTTTCGCAATTCTGCTGCTCCAAACGCTTAACCAGAACGGCCTAGGGAAAAAATACACATACCGTTGTAATCGGGCGAGTTTCTACTTTCAGATGCAATAGGAATTTTTGGGTTAGGTCAATCCGTTCGCGAGATATGGGAGTTTGAAGACAAGAAATGGTTGGGAAGGCAAAAAATTTTTCGCATTTCTGCTGCTCCAAACGCTTAACCAGAATGGCCTAGGGAAAAAATACACATACCTTTGTAATCGGGCGAGTTTCTACTTTCAGATGCAACAGGAATTTTTGGGTTAGGTCAATCCGTTCGCGATATATGGGAGTTTGAAGCTAAGAAATGGTTGAGAAGGCAAAAAATTTTTCGCAATTCTGCTGCTCCAAACGCTTAACCAAAATGGCCAAGGGAAAAAACACACATACCGCTGTAATCGGGCGAGTTTCTACTTTCAGATGCAATAGGAATTTTTGGGTTAGGTCAGCCTGTTCGCGAGATATGGGAGTTTGAAGCCAAGAAATGGTAGAGAAGGCAAAAAATTTTTCACAATTCTGCTGCTCCAAACGCTTAACCAGAATGGGCTAGGGAAAAAATACACATACCGTTGTAATCGGGCGAGTTTCTACTTTCAGATGCAATAGGAATTTTTGGGTTAGGTCAATCCGTTCGCGAGATATGGGAGTTTGAAGACAAGAAATGGTTGAGAAGGCAAAAAATTTTTCGCAATTCTGAGGCTCCGAACGCTTAACCAGAATGGCCTAGGGAAAAAATACACATACCGTTGTAATCGGGCGAGTTTCTACTTTCAGATGCAATAGGAATTTTTGGGTTAGGTCAATCCGTTCGCGAGATATGGGAGTTTGAAGACAAGAAATGGTTGAGAAGGCAAAAAATTTTTCGCAATTCTGCTGCTTCAAACGCTTAACCAGAATGGCCTAGGGAAAAAATACACATACCTTTGTAATCGGGCGAGTTTCTACTTTCAGATGCAACAGGAATTTTTTGGTTAGGTCAAACCGTTCGCGAGATATGGGAGTTTGAAGACAAGAAATGGTTGAGAAGGCAAAAAATTTTTCGCAATTCTGAGGCTCCGAAAGCTTAACCAGAATGGCCTAGGGAAAAAATACACATACCGTTGTAATCGGGCGAGTTTCTACTTTCAGATGCAATAGGAATTTTTGGGTTAGGTCAATCCGTTCGCGAGATATGGGAGTTTGAAGACAAGAAATGGTTGAGAAGGCAAAAAATTTTTCGCAATTCTGCTGCTTCAAACGCTTAACCAGAATGGCCTAGGGAAAAAATACACATACCGTTGTAATTGGGCGAGTTTCTACTTTCAGATGCAATAGGAATTTTTGGGTTAGGTCAATCCGTTCGCGAGATATTGGAGTTTGAAGTCAAGAAATGGTAGAGAAGGCAAAAAATTTTTCGCAATTCTGCTGCTCCAAACGCTTAACCAAAACGGCCTAGGGAAAAAATACACATACCGTTGTAATCGGGCGAGTTTCTACTTTCAGATGCAATAGGAATTTTTGGGTTAGGTCAATCCGTTCGCGAGATATGGGAGTTTGAAGACAAGAAATGGTTGGGAAGGCAAAAAATTTTTCGCATTTCTGCTGCTCCAAACGCTTAACCAGAATGGCCTAGGGAAAAAATACACATACCTTTGTAATCGGGCGAGTTTCTACTTTCAGATGCAACAGGAATTTTTGGGTTAGGTCAATCCGTTCGCGATATATGGGAGTTTGAAGCTAAGAAATGGTTGAGAAGGCAAAAAATTTTTCGCAATTCTGCTGCTCCAAACGCTTAACCAAAATGGCCAAGGGAAAAAACACACATACCGCTGTAATCGGGCGAGTTTCTACTTTCAGATGCAATAGGAATTTTTGGGTTAGGTCAGTCTGTTCGCGAGATATGGGAGTTTGAAGCCAAGAAATGGTAGAGAAGGCAAAAAATTTTTCACAATTCTGCTGCTCCAAACGCTTAACCAGAATGGGCTAGGGAAAAAATACACATACCGTTGTAATCGGGCGAGTTTCTACTTTCAGATGCAATAGGAATTTTTGGGTTAGGTCAATCCGTTCGCGAGATATGGGAGTTTGAAGACAAGAAATGGTTGAGAAGGCAAAAAATTTTTCGCAATTCTGAGGCTCCGAACGCTTAACCAGAATGGCCTAGGGAAAAAATACACATACCGTTGTAATCGGGCGAGTTTCTACTTTCAGATGCAATAGGAATTTTTGGGTTAGGTCAATCCGTTCGCGAGATATGGGAGTTTGAAGACAAGAAATGGTTGAGAAGGCAAAAAATTTTTCGCAATTCTGCTGCTTCAAACGCTTAACCAGAATGGCCTAGGGAAAAAATACACATACCTTTGTAATCGGGCGAGTTTCTACTTTCAGATGCAACAGGAATTTTTTGGTTAGGTCAAACCGTTCGCGAGATATGGGAGTTTGAAGCTAAGAAATGGTTGAGAAGGCAAAAAATTTTTCGCAATTCTGCTGCTCCAAACGCTTAACCAGAATGGCCTAGGGAAAAAATACACATACCGTTGTAGTCGGGCGAGTTTCTACTTTCAGATGCAATAGGAATTTTTGGGTTAGGTCAATCCGTTCGCGAGATATGGCAGTTGAAACCAAGAAATGGTTGAGAAGGCAAAAAATTTTTCGCAATTCTGCTGCTCCAAACGCTTAACCAGAATGGCCTAGGGAAAAAATACACATACCGTTGTAATTGGGCGAGTTTCTACTTCCAGATGCAATAGGAATTTTTGGGTAAGGTCAATCCGTTCGCGAGATATGGGAGTTTGAAGCCAAGAAATGGTAGAGAAGGCAAAAAATTTTTCACAATTCTGCTGCTCCAAACGCTTAACCAGAATGGCCTAGGGAAAAAATACACATACCGTTGTAGTCGGGCGAGTTTCTACTTTCAGATGAAATAGGAATTTTTGGGTTAGGTCAATCCGTTCGCGAGATATGGCAGTTTGAAGCCAAGAAATGGTTGAGAAGGCAAAAAAATTTTCGCAATTCTGCAGCTCCAAACGCTTAACCAGAACGGCCTAAGGAAAAAATACACATACCGTTGTAATCGGGCGAGTTTCTACTTTCAGATGCAATAGGAATTTTTGGGTTAGGTGAGTCTGTTCGCGAGATATGGGAGTTTGAAGCCAAGAAATGGTTGAGAAGGCAAAAAATTTTTCGCAAATCTGCTGCTCCGAACGCTTAACCAGAATGGCCTAGGGAAAAAATACACATACCGTTGTAATCGGGCGAGTTTCTACTTTCAGATGCAATAGGAATTTTTGGGTTAGTTCAATCTGTTTGCGAGATATGGGAGTTTGAAGACAAGAAATGGTTGAGAAGGCAAAAAATTTTTCGCAATTCTGCTGCTTCAAACGCTTAACCAGAATGGCCTAGGGAAAAAATACACATACCTTTGTAATCGGGCGAGTTTCTACTTTCAGATGCAACAGGAATTTTTTGGTTAGGTCAATCCGTTCGCGAGATATGGGAGTTTGAAGCTAAGAAATGGTTGAGAAGGCAAAAAATTTTTCGCAATTCTGCTGCTCCGAACGCTTAACCAGAATGGCCTAGGGAAAAAATACACATACCGTTGTAGTCGGGCGAGTTTCTACTTTCAGATGCAATAGAAATTTTTGGGTTAGGTCAATCCGTTCGCGAGGTATGGCAGTTTGAAGCCAAGAAATGGTTGAGAAGGCAAAAAATTTTTCGCAATTCTGCTGCTCCAAACGCTTAACCAGAACGGCCTAGGGAAAAAATACACATACCGTTGTAATCGGGCGAGTTTCTACTTTCAGATGCAATAGGAATTTTTGGGTTAGGTCAATCCGTTCGCGAGATATGGGAGTTTCAAGACAAGAAATGGTTGAGAAGGCAAAAATTTTTTCGCAATTCTGCTGCTCCAAACGCTTAACTGGAATGGCCTAGGGAAAAAATACACATACCGTTGTAATCGGGCGAGTGTCTACTTTCAGATGCAATAGGAATTTTTGTGTTAGGTCAATCCGTTCGCGAGATATGGGAGTTTGAAGTCAAGAAATGGTTGAGAAGGCAAACAATTTTTCGCAATTCTGCTGCTCCGAACGCTTAACCAGAATGGCCTAGGGAAAAAATACACATACTATACCGTTGTAATCGGGCGAGTTTCTACTTTCAGATGCAATAGGAATTTTTGGGTTAGGTCAATCCGTTCGCGAGATATGGGAGTTTGAAGTCAAGAAATGGTTGAGAAGGCAAAAAATTTTTCGCAATTCTGCTGCTTCAAACGCTTAACCAGAATGGCCTAGGGAAAAAATACACATACCGTTGTAATCGGGCGAGTTTCTACTTTCAGATGCAATAGGAATTTTTGGGTTAGGTCAATCCGTTCGCGAGATATGGGAGTTTGAAGTCAAGAAATGGTAGAGAAGGCAAAAAATTTTTCACAATTCTGCTGCTCCAAACGCTTAACCAGAATGGCCTAGGGAAAAAATACACATACCGTTGTAATCGGGCGAGTTTCTACTTTCAGATGCAATAGGAATTTTTGGGTTACGTCAATCCGTTCGCGAGATATGGGAGTTTGAAGCTAAGAAATGGTTGAGAAAACAACAAATTTTTCGCACCTCTGCTGCTCCAAACGCTTAACCAGAATGGCCCAGGGAAAAAGTACACATACCGTTGTAATCGGGCGAATTTCTACTTTCAGATGCAATAGCAATTTTTGCGTTAGGTCAATCCGTTCGAGAGATATGGGAGTTTGAAACCAAGAAATGGTAGAGAAGGCAAAAAATTTTTCACAATTCTGCTGCTCCAAACGCTTAGCCAGAATGGCCTAGGGAAAAAATACACATACCGTTGTAGTCGGGCGAGTTTCTACTTTCAGATGCAATAGGAATTTTTGGGTTAGGTTAATCCGTTCGCGAGATAAGGCAGTTTGAAACCAAGAAATGGTTGAGAAGGCAAAAAATTTTTCGCAATTCTGCTGCTCCAAACGCTTAACCAGAATGGCCTAGGGAAAAAATACACATACCGTTGTAATTGGGCGAGTTTCTACTTTCAGATGCAATAGGAATTTTTGGGTTAGGTCAATCCGTTCGCGAGATATTGGAGTTTGAAGTCAAGAAATGGTAGAGAAGGCAAAAAATTTTTCACAATTCTGCTGCTCCAAACGCTTAACCAGAATGGCCTAGGGAAAAAATACACATACCGTTGTAATCGGGCGAGTTTCTACTTTCAGATGCAATAGGAATTTTTGGGTTACGTCAATCCGTTCGCGAGATATGGGAGTTTAAAGCCAAGAAATGGTTGAGAAGCCAAAAAATTTTTCGCAATTCTGCTGCTCCAAACGCTTAACTAGAATGGCCTAAGGAAAAAATAAACATACCGTTGTAATCGGGCGAGTTTCTACTTTCAGATGCAATAGGAATTTTTGGGTTAGGTCAATCCGTTCGCGAGATATGGGAGTTTGAAGTCAAGAAATGGTAGAGAAGGCAAAAAATTTTTCACAATTCTGCTGCTCCAAACGCTTAACCAGAATGGCCTAGGGAGAAAATACACCTACCGTTGTAGTCGGGCGAGTTTCTACTTTCAGATGAAATAGGAATTTTTGGGTTAGGTCAATCCGTTCGCGAGATATGGCAGTTTGAAGCCAAGAAATGGTTGAGAAGGCAAAAAAATTTTCGCAATTCTGCAGCTCCAAACGCTTAACCAGAACGGCCTAAGGAAAAAATACACATACCGTTGTAATCGGGCGAGTTTCTACTTTCAGATGCAATAGGAATTTTTGGGTTAGGTGAGTCTGTTCGCGAGATATGGGAGTTTGAAGCCAAGAAATGGTTGAGAAGGCAAAAAATTTTTCGCAAATCTGCTGCTCCGAACGCTTAACCAGAATGGCCTAGGGAAAAAATACACATACCGTTGTAATCGGGCGAGTTTCTACTTTCAGATGCAATAGGAATTTTTGGGTTAGTTCAATCTGTTTGCGAGATATGGGAGTTTGAAGACAAGAAATGGTTGAGAAGGCAAAAAATTTTTCGCAATTCTGCTGCTTCAAACGCTTAACCAGAATGGCCTAGGGAAAAAATACACATACCTTTGTAATCGGGCGAGTTTCTACTTTCAGATGCAACAGGAATTTTTTGGTTAGGTCAATCCGTTCGCGAGATATGGGAGTTTGAAGCTAAGAAATGGTTGAGAAGGCAAAAAATTTTTCGCAATTCTGCTGCTCCGAACGCTTAACCAGAATGGCCTAGGGAAAAAATACACATACCGTTGTAGTCGGGCGAGTTTCTACTTTCAGATGCAATAGAAATTTTTGGGTTAGGTCAATCCGTTCGCGAGGTATGGCAGTTTGAAGCCAAGAAATGGTTGAGAAGGCAAAAAAGTTTTCGCAATTCTGCTGCTCCAAACGCTTAACCAGAACGGCCTAGGGAAAAAATACACATACCGTTGTAATCGGGCGAGTTTCTACTTTCAGATGCAATAGGAATTTTTGGGTTAGGTCAATCCGTTCGCGAGATATGGGAGTTTCAAGACAAGAAATGGTTGAGAAGGCAAAAATTTTTTCGCAATTCTGCTGCTCCAAACGCTTAACTGGATTGGCCTAGGGAAAAAATACACATACCGTTGTAATCGGGCGAGTTTCTACTTTCAGATGCAATAGGAATTTTTGGGTTAGGTCAATCCGTTCGCGAGATATGGGAGATTGAAGCCAAGAAATTGTTGAGAAGGCAAAAAATTTTTCGCAATTCTGCTGCTCCAAACGCTTAACCAGAATGGCCTAGGGAAAAAATACACATACTATACCGTTGTAATCGGGCGAGTTTCTACTTTCAGATGCAATAGGAATTTTTGTGTTAGGTCAATCCGTTCGCGAGATATGGGAGTTTGAAGTCAAGAAATGGTTGAGAAGGCAAACAATTTTTCGCAATTCTGCTGCTCCGAACGCTTAACCAGAATGGCCTAGGGAAAAAATACACATACTATACCGTTGTAATCGGGCGAGTTTCTACTTTCAGATGCAATAGGAATTTTTGGGTTAGGTCAATCCGTTCGCGAGATATGGGAGTTTGAAGTCAAGAAATGGTTGAGAAGGCAAAAAATTTTTCGCAATTCTGCTGCTTCAAACGCTTAACCAGAATGGCCTAGGGAAAAAATACACATACCGTTGTAATCGGGCGAGTTTCTACTTTCAGATGCAATAGGAATTTTTGGGTTAGGTCAATCCGTTCGCGAGATATGGGAGTTTGAAGTAAAGAAATGGTAGAGAAGGCAAAAAATTTTTCACAATTCTGCTGCTCCAAACGCTTAACCAGAATGGCCTAGGGAAAAAATACACATACCGTTGTAATCGGGCGAGTTTCTACTTTCAGATGCAATAGGAATTTTTGGGTTACGTCAATCCGTTCGCGAGATATGGGAGTTTGAAGCTAAGAAATGGTTGAGAAGACAACAAATTTTTCGCACTTCTGCTGCTCCAAACGCTTAACCAGAATGGCCCAGGGAAAAAGTACACATACCGTTGTAATCGGGCGAATTTCTACTTTCAGATGCAATAGGAATTTTTGCGTTAGGTCAATCCGTTCGAGAGATATGGGAGTTTGAAACCAAGAAATGGTAGAGAAGGCAAAAAATTTTTCACAATTCTGCTGCTCCAAACGCTTAGCCAGAATGGCCTAGGGAAAAAATACACATACCGTTGTAGTCGGGCGAGTTTCTACTTTCAGATGCAATAGGAATTTTTGGGTTAGGTCAATCCGTTCGCGAGATATTGGAGTTTGAAGTCAAGAAATGGTAGAGAAGGCAAAAAATTTTTCACAATTCTGCTGCTCCAAACGCTTAACCAGAATGGCCTAGGGAAAAAATAAACATACCGTTGTAATCGGGCGAGTTTCTACTTTCAGATGCAATAGGAATTTTTGGGTTACGTCAATCCGTTCGCGAGATATGGGAGTTTAAAGCCAAGAAATGGTTGAGAAGCCAAAAAATTTTTCGCAATTCTGCTGCTCCAAACGCTTAACTAGAATGGCCTAAGGAAAAAATAAACATACCGTTGTAATCGGGCGAGTTTCTACTTTCAGATGCAATAGGAATTTTTGGGTTAGGTCAATCCGTTCGCGAGATATGGGAGTTTGAAGCCAAGAAATGGTAGAGAAGGCAAAAAATTTTTCACAATTCTGCTGCTCCAAACGCTTAACCAGAATGGCCAAGGGAAAAAATACACATACCGTTGTAATCGGGCGAGTTTCTACTTTCAGATGCAATAGGAATTTTTGGGTTAGGTCAATCCGTTCGCGAGATATGGCAGTTTGAAACCAAGAAATGGTTGAGAAGGCAAAAAATTTTTCACAATTCTGCTGCTCCAAACGCTTAACCAGAATGGCCTAGGGAAAAAATACACATACCGTTGTAGTCGGGCGTGTTTCTACTTTCAGATGCAATAGGAATTTTTGGGTTAGGTCAATCCGTTCGCGAGATATGGCAGTTTGAAACCAAGAAATGGTTGAGAAGGCAAAAAATTTTTCGCAATTCTGCTGCTCCAAACGCTTAACCAGAATGGCCGAGGGAAAAAATACATATACCGTTGTAATTGGGCGAGTTTCTACTTTCAGATGCAATAGGAATTTTTGGGTTAGGTCAATCCGTTCGCGAGATATGGGAGTTTGAAGCCAAGAAATGGTTGAGAAGCCAAAAAATTTTTCGCAATTCTGCTGCTCCAAACGCTTAACTATTATAGAATGGCCTAGGGAAAAAATAAACATACCGTTGTAATCGGGCGAGTTTCTACTTTCAGATGCAATAGGAATTTTTGGGTTAGCTCAATCCGTTCGCGAGATATGGGAGTTTGAAGACAAGAAATGGTTGAGAAGGCAAAAAATTTTCCGCAATTCTGCTGCTCCAAACGCTTAACCAGAATGGCCTAGGGAAAAAATACAGATACCTTTGTAATCGGGCGAGTTTCTACTTTCAGATGCAATAGGAATTTTTGCGTTAGGTCAATCCGTTCGCCAGATATGGGACTTTGAAGCCAAGAAATGGTTGAGAAGGCAAAAAATTTTTCACAATTCTGCTGCTCCAAACGCTTAACCAGAATCACCTAGGGAAAAAATACACATACCGTTGTAGTCGGGCGAGTTTCTACTTTCAGATGCAATAGGAATTTTTGGGTAAGGTCAATCCGTTCGCGAGATATGGCAGTTTGAAGCCAAGAAATGGTTGAGAAGGCAAAAATTTTTTCGCAATTCTGCTGCTCCAAACGCTTAACTAGAATGGCCTAGGGAAAAAATACACATACCGTTGTAATCGGGCGAGTTTCTACTTTCAGATGCAATAGGAATTTTTGGGTTAGGTCAATCCGTTCGCGAGATATGGGAGTTCGAAGCCAAGAAATTGTTGAGAAGGCAAAAAATTTTTCGCAATTCTGCTGCTCCAAACGCTTGACCAGAATGGCCTAGGGAAAAAATACACATACTATACCGTTGTAATCGGGCGAGTTTCTACTTTCAGATGCAATAGGAATTTTTGGGTTAGGTCAATCTGTTCGCGAGATATGGGAGTTTGAAGTCAAGAAATGGTTGAGAAGGCAAAAAATTTTTCGCAATTCTGCTGCTCCGAACGCTTAACCAGAATGGCCTAGGGAAAAAATACACATACTCTACCGTTGTAATCGGGCGAGTTTCTACTTTCAGATGCAATAGGAATTTTTGGGTTAGGTCAATCCGTTCGCGAGATATGGGAGTTTGAAGTCAAGAAATGGTAGAGAAGGCAAAAAATTTTTCACAATTCTGCTGCTCCAAACGCTTAACCAGAATGGCCAAGGGAAAAAATACACATACCTTTGTAATCGGGCGAGTTTCTACTTTCAGATGCAATAGGAATTTTTGCGTTAGGTCAATCCGTTCGCCAGATATGGGACTTTGAAGCCAAGAAATGGTTGAGAAGGCAAAAAATTTTTCACAATTCTGCTGCTCCAAACGCTTAACCAGAATCACCTAGGGAAAAAATACACATACCGTTGTAGTCGGGCGAGTTTCTACTTTCAGATGCAATAGGAATTTTTGGGTAAGGTCAATCCGTTCGCGAGATATGGCAGTTTGAAGCCAAGAAATGGTTGAGAAGGCAAAAATTTTTTCGCAATTCTGCTGCTCCAAACGCTTAACTAGAGTGGCCTAGGGAAAAAATACACATACCGTTGTAATCGGGCGAGTTTCTACTTTCAGATGCAATAGGAATTTTTGGGTTAGGTCAATCCGTTCGCGAGATATGGGAGTTCGAAGCCAAGAAATTGTTGAGAAGGCAAAAAATTTTTCGCAATTCTGCTGCTCCAAACGCTTGACCAGAATGGCCTAGGGAAAAAATACACATACTATACCGTTGTAATCGGGCGAGTTTCTACTTTCAGATGCAATAGGAATTTTTGGGTTAGGTCAATCCGTTCGCGAGATATGGGAGTTTGAAGTCAAGAAATGGTTGAGAAGGCAAAAAATTTTTCGCAATTCTGCTGCTCCGAACGCTTAACCAGAATGGCCTAGGGAAAAAATACACATACTATACCGTTGTAATCGGGCGAGTTTCTACTTTCAGATGCAATAGGAATTTTTGGGTTAGGTCAATCCGTTCGCGAGATATGGGAGTTTGAAGTCAAGAAATGGTAGAGAAGGCAAAAAATTTTTCACAATTCTGCTGCTCCAAACGCTTAACCAGAATGGCCTAGGGAAAAAATACACATACCTTTGTAATCGGGAGAGTTTCTACTTTCAGATGCAACAGGAATTTTTGGGTTAGGTCAATCCGTTCGCGAGATATGGGAGTTTGAAGCCAAGAAATGGTTGCGAAGCCAAACAATTTTTCGCAATTCTGCTGCTCCAAACGCTTAACTAGAATGGCCTAGGGAAAAAATAAACATACCGTTGTAATCGGGCGAGTTTCTACTTTCAGATGCAATAGGAATTTTTGGGTTAGCTCAATCCGTTCGCGAGATATGGGAGTTTGAAGCCAAGAAATGGTAGAGAAGGCAAAAAATTTTTCACAATTCTGCTGCTCCAAACGCTTAACCAGAATGGCCAAGGGAAAAAATACACATACCGTTGAAATCGGGCGAGTTTCTAATTTCAGATGCAATAGGAATTTTTGGGTTAGGTCAATCCGTTCGCGAGATATGGGACTTTGAAGCCAAGAAATGGTTGAGAAGGCAAAAAATTTTTCGCAATTCTGCTGCTCCAAACGCTTAACCAGAATGGCCCAGGGAAAAAGTACACATACCGTTGTAATCGGGCGAATTTCTACTTTCAGATGCAATAGGAATTTTTGCGTTAGGTCAATCCGTTCGAGAGATATGGGAGTTTGAAGCGAAGAAATGGTTGAGAAGGCAAAAAATTTTGCACAATTCTGCTGCTCCAAACGCTTAACCAGAATGGCCTAGGGAAAAAATACACATACCGTTGTAGTCGGGCGAGTTTCTACTTTCAGATGCAATATGGATTTTTGGGTTAGGTCAATCCGTTCGCGAGATATGGCAGTTTGAAACCAAGAAATGGTTGAGAAGGCAAAAAATTTTTCGCAATTCTGCTGCTCCAAACGCTTGACCAGAATGGCCTAGGGAAAAAATACACATACTATACCGTTGTAATCGGGCGAGTTTCTACTTTCAGATGCAATAGGAATTTTTGGGTTAGGTCAATCCGTTCGCGAGATATGGGAGTTTCGAAGTCAAGAAATGGTAGAGAAGGCAAAAAATTTTTCACAATTCTGCTGCTCCCAAACGCTTAACCAGAATGGCCTAGGGAAAAATACACATACCTTTGTAATCGGGAGAGTTTCTACTTTCAGGTGCAACAGGAATTTTTGGGTTAGGTCAATCCGTTCGCGAGATATGGGAGTTTGAAGCCAAGAAATGGTTGAGAAGCCAAAAAATTTTTCGCAATTCTGCTGCTCCAAACGCTTAAACTAGAATGGCCTAGGGAAAAAATAAACATACCGTTGTAATCGGGCGAGTTTCTACTTTCAGATGCAATAGGAATTTTTGGGTTAGCTCAATCCGTTCGCGAGATATGGGAGTTTGAAGCCAAGAAATGGTAGAGAAGGCAAAAAATTTTTTCACAATTCTGCTGCTCCAAACGCTTAACCAGAATGGCCAAGGGAAAAAACACACATACCGTTGAAATCGGGCGAGTTTCTAATTTCAGATGCAATAGGAATTTTTGGGTTAGGTCAATCCGTTCGCGAGATATGGGACTTTGAAGCCAAGAAATGGTTGAGAAGGCAAAAAATTTTTCGCAATTCTGCTGCTCCAAACGCTTAACCAGAATGGCCCAGGGAAAAAGTACACATACCGTTGTAATCGAGCGAATTTCTACTTTCAGATGCAATAGGAATTTTTGCGTTAGGTCAATCCGTTCGAGAGATATGGGAGTTTGAAGCGAAGAAATGGTTGAGAAGGCAAAAAATTTTTCACAATTCTGCTGCTCCAAACGCTTAACCAGAATGGCCTAGGGAAAAAATACACATACCGTTGTAGTCGGGCGAGTTTCTACTTTCAGATGCAATAGGAATTTTTGGGTTAGCTCAATCCGTTCGCGAGATATGGCAGTTTGAAACCAAGAAATGGTTGAGAAGGCAAAAAATTTTTCGCAATTCTGCTGCTCCAAACGCTTAACCAGAATGGCCTAGGGAAAAAATACACATACCGTTGTAATTGGGCGAGCTTCTACTTTCAGATGCAATAGGAATTTTTGGGTTAGGTCAATCCGTTCGCGAGATATGGGAGTTTGAAGCCAAGAAATGGTTGAGAAGCCAAAAAATTTTTCGCAATTCTGCTGCTCCAAACGCTTAACTATTATAGAATGGCCTAGGGAAAAAATAAACATACCGTTGTAATCGGGCGAGTTTCTACTTTCAGATGCAATAGGAATTTTTGGGTTAGCTCAATCCGTTCGCGAGATATGGGAGTTTGAAGACAAGAAATGGTTGAGAAGGCAAAAAATTTTTCGCAATTCTGCTGCTCCAAACGCTTAACCAGAATGGCCTAGGGAAAAAATACACATACCTTTGTAATCGGGCGAGTTTCTACTTTCAGATGCAATAGGAATTTTTGCGTTAGGTCAATCCGTTCGCCAGTTATGGGACTTTGAAGCCAAGAAATGGTTGAGAAGGCAAAAAATTTTTCACAATTCTGCTGCTCCAAACTCTTAACCAGAATCACCTAGGGAAAAAATACACATACCGTTGTAGTCGGGCGAGTTTCTACTTTCAGATGCAATAGGAATTTTTGGGTTAGGTCAATCCGTTCGCGAGATATGGCAGTTTGAAGCCAAGAAATGGTTGAGAAGGCAAAAAATTTTTCGCAATTCTGCTGCTCCAAACGCTTAACCAGAACGGCCTAGGGAAAAAATGCACATACCGTTGTAATCGGGCGAGTTTCTACTTTCAGATGCAATAGGAATTTTTGGGTTAGGTCAATCTGTTCGCGAGATATGGGAATTTCAAGACAAGAAATGGTTGAGAAGGCAAAAATTTTTTCGCAATTCTGCTGCTCCAAACGCTTAACTAGAATGGCCTAGGGAAAAAATACACATACCGTTGTAATCGGGCGAGTTTCTACTTTCAGATGCAATAGGAATTTTTGGGTTAGGTCAATCCGTTCGCGAGATATGGGAGTTTGAAGCCAAGAAATTGTTGAGAAGGCAAAAAATTTTTCGCAATTCTGCTGCTCCAAACGCTTAACTAGAATGGCCTAGGGAAAAAATAAACATACCGTTGTAATCGGGCGAGTTTCTACTTTCAGATGCAATAGGAATTTTTGGGTTAGCTCAATCCGTTCGCGAGATATGGGTGTTTGAAGCCAAGAAATGGTAGAGAAGGCAAAAAATTTTTCACAATTCTGCTGCTCCAAACGCTTAACCAGAATGGCCAAGGGAAAAAATACACATACCGTTGAAATCGGGCGAGTTTCTAATTTCAGATGCAATAGGAATTTTTGGGTTAGGTCGATCCGTTCGCGAGATATGGGACTTTGAAGCCAAGAAATGGTTGAGAAGGCAAAAAATTTTTCGCAATTCTGCTGCTCCAAACGCTTAACCAGAATGGCCCAGGGAAAAAGTACACATACCGTTGTAATCGGGCGAATTTCTACTTTCAGATGCAATAGGAATTTTTGCGTTAGGTCAATCCGTTCGAGAGATATGAGAGTTTGAAGCGAAGAAATGGTTGAGAAGGCAAAAAATTTTTCACAATTCTGCTGCTCCAAACGCTTAACCAGAATGGCCTAGGGAAAAAATACACATACCGTTGTAGTCGGGCGAGTTTCTACTTTCAGATGCAATATGGATTTTTGGGTTAGGTCAATCCGTTCGCGAGATATGGCAGTTTGAAACCAAGAAATGGTTGAGAAGGCAAAAAATTTTTCGCAATTCTGCTGCTCCAAACGCTTAACCAGAATGGCCTAGGGAAAAAATACACATACCGTTGTAATTGGGCGAGCTTCTACTTTCAGATGCAATAGGAATTTTAGGGTTAGGT
Source organism: Ptiloglossa arizonensis (assembly GCF_051014685.1). Lineage (NCBI taxonomy): Eukaryota > Metazoa > Arthropoda > Insecta > Hymenoptera > Colletidae > Ptiloglossa > Ptiloglossa arizonensis. Next base: position 230,354 of record NW_027479092.1, read on the forward strand.
CAATCCGTTCGCGAGATATGGGAGTTTGAAGCCAAGAAATGGTTGAGAAGCCAAAAAATTTTTCGCAATTCTGCTGCTCCAAACGCTTAACTATTATAGAATGGCCTAGGGAAAAAATAAACATACCGTTGTAATCGGGCGAGTTTCTACTTTCAGATGCAATAGGAATTTTTGGGTTAGCTCAATTCGTTCGCGAGATATGGGAGTTTGAAGACAAGAAATGGTTGAGAAGGC